>NC_081563.1:125869678-125942110 GCF_022355385.1 Mustela nigripes | reverse complement strand
CTGTGAATCACCAGGTTTACACACTTCACAGCACTCACCAAAGCACATACCCTCCCCAATGTCCATAATCCCACCCCCTTCTCCCAAACCCCCTCCCTCCCAGCAACCCTCAGTTTGTTTTGTGAGATTAAGAGTCACTTATGTTTTGTCTCCCTCCCAATCCCATCTTCTTCATCATATATTTTTTTAAAGATTTTACTTATTTATTTGAAAGACAGAGATCACAAGTAGGCAGAGAGGCAGGCAGAGAGAGAGGGGGAAGCAGGCTCCCTGCTGAGTGGAGAGCCTGATGTGGGGCTCGAACCCAGAACCCTGGGATCACGACTTGAGCCGAAGGCAGAGGCTTTAACCCTCTGAGCCACCCAGGCGCCCCTAAATCCAATTTTTTTCCTTAATATAAAATATATTCCTACAGCTTAAATGTTGCAGGGAAAAATATTCTTACTGGTATTTTTCAGTCTTATGACCATCATGACCATTGTTCATACATGGACCCCTAATTCTGTTTATTAATTTCATTTCCTTGTTTTCTAGAAAAAAATCATCATATATATATTTTTTTATATTTTTTATTTTTTATAAACATATATTTTTATCCCCAGGGGTACAGGTCTGTGAATCACCAGGTTTACACACTTCACAGCACTCACCAAAGCACATACCTTCCCCAATGTCCATAATCCCACCCCCTTCTCCCAAACCCCATTCCCCCAGCAACCCTCAGTTTGTTTTGTGAGATTAAGAGTCACTTATGGTTTGTCTCCCTCCCAATCCCATCATGTTTCATTTATTCTTCTCATACCCACTTAAGCCCCCATGTTGGAACTCAGTTTTTATACTTTGGACACTTGTAAGAGAAAGGTAAGGAATATGCTTCCATCTCTACCTTTTTTGGAAGCAGCTCAGGACTTTCTAAAAGATAAGTAGAAAGATAAATGGAAAGGGAGAAAGGCAGACTGCAGGCTCTTTTTCAGGCAGACCAACTTCAGGAAAAAGTAAATGTGGAATTTAAGAACTAGGACATTATGACCTCAACTCTGTCTGTGCCTGTGTACCCTCTAGGAGATCTTCCCGTGCCCTCTGGGGTATGGGTATGCCAGCATGCAGTACAGACAGGACTGATTGAGTTGATCTTCTCATTTTTCAAATGGCTAAACTGAGAAAGGAGTAGCCCAAAGTGACATGGTGAATTAATGGTGGAACTTGGGCTTCAGACAGTCTCTTCTTTCCTGGCTCATTGTTGTTCCTACAAGACCCTTGCCTCTGCCTTCCAAGTCTGTCTCAGACCCCAGAGCCACTGAACCTGTCCCCCACACCCATTTGCCTGTTTCCCACAGGACCCATCTTTTGTAGTCACTTGCCCAAACAAATCCCCCTCCAGAATGAATTCACTCTGTTTTAATGTTGCTGGGTTCAGGAAATAAAAATATAAGATGACCAACTAAATTTGAATGTCTGATAAACACTGAAACATTTTTAGTGTGCCTATGGTCTTTATATTTCATGGGATATACTCCTACTAAAAATACTAACTGAGGACTCTGAGAAACAATCTGAGGGTTTTAGAGGAGAGAGAGTGGGGGGATGGGTGAGCTTGGTGGTGGGTATTAAGGAGGGCACGTATTACATGGAGCACTGGGTGTTGTACCTAAACAATGAATCTTGGAATACTGCATCAAAAACTAATGATGTATTTTATGGTGACTAACAACACAACAAAAAAAATTAAAATTAAAATAAAAAAATAATGTATCAGTGTTAGTTCATCAATTGTAACTGTTGTACCATATTAATGCAAGATGTTAGTAATAGGGAAACTGGATGGCAAGGCATATGAAAACTCTCCGTACTTTCTGCTCAAATTTTCTGTATACTTAAAACTTCTCTAAATCAAAGTCTATTTATTTTTTAAAAATACTAATTGAATATCCTGTATTATATTTGGCAATCCAATTGGTCTTCATCTTTCCTTGTACCCGCACCGCTGGAGCTCTGCCTCCTACTAATTGGCTACCAGCTAATATGATCAATGAGTACTCAAGACTGGGTTAATGGGTGTAAAACTTCAAACCAAAACAGAGATCTGATATAAAAATGTAAGACACCATAAGGCCTTGGCTAATCTTTTGGAGGAACAGAATAATGAAACACACAGTTTTTGTTTTTGTTTTTTTTACAGGAAATTCAGGAACTAAAAAGAAAATAGACAGTTTTTTTTTGGTATTCAGTAAATCACCTGTCTATTGACTAAAATATATTCAGCACTAATTAGGTAGTCACTGTGCTTTCCACAATAGTTCTATTAATTCCCATGTCTATGAAGTAGGTGTGTTACTATTTCCTTAAGGAACACTGAGGTGTGGGATGCCTGGCTGGCTCAACTGGAAGAGCATGGCTCTCTTGATTTTGTGCTTGTGAGTTCAAGCTCCACATTGAGTTTAAAGACTAGTTAAAACTAAAATATTGAAAGAAAGAAGAAGGTAGGTAGGTAGGAAGGAAGGAAGAAAGGAAGGGAAGAAGGAAGGAAGGAAAGAAGAAGGAAGGAAGACTTTGGCTCAGTGAGGTTCAATGGCTGAGCCAAGACCACTAGCTGGTAAGTGGGGTATCTACGACGTGAACTCAGGTCCAACTCCAAGCACTGTTTTTGACCATTCCATGCCACTTCATGAATAATCTTCACCCGATCTCATCTAAACCTCACAGTGACAGCAAAGCTGCCCAGTACATTGTATGGTTTCCATTTTCCAGATGAGGAAACTGAGGATCCAGGTTACAGCTACAGTGATAAGTTGCCAAGCCAGTACCACGAATCAGTGTCACTCAGTAGGTTTAAGGCCATAATTGTCATTACTGAACAGTCCAGACACTGTTATAAAATTTGGGGAGAGTACAGGATTAGAATTCTGGAGACAAAAATGAATAAATTTTCACAAGTCTTAAGGGGAGATGGAGAGGAGAAGGGAATTGAGGGACATTGGAAGGGGAGGTGAACCATGAAAGACTATGGACTCTGAAGAACAATCTGAGGGTTTTGAAGGGGCAAGGGGTGGGAGGTTGGGGGAAACCAGGTGGTGGGTATTAGAGAAGGCAGGGATTGCATGGAGCACTGGGTGTGGTGCAAAAACAATGAATACTGTTATGCTGAAAAAAATAATTAATTAAAAAAATTTTTTTTCACAAGTCTTTACTCTTAGGCAGCCACATGTGCATGGTTTCAGGAGATCTGGAAAAGGCTCTACCCCTTTCCCAGTGTCAGAAGTTCCACCAATAACAGGTGCATTCTGGACATAATGATGTTCTCTGTCTCTCTTTCTGTCTCCCTTCCTTTCTGCTCCATCCCTCTCTTGTTGCTTTCAAAATGCATTTAGTCTGAGAGAGGTAACACAGCAAGGCATTGTTAGTTCTTCACATAACAAAATTAAAAAGTACATAAGGACCAGGAAGAGACATGTGTAAATAGGGGTGGAATGAGTAGGGAAGGGTCATTCATTTATGGGGGGCTCTGGGAGTATCAGAAGCTAGGCTTGAATAACACCAGAAGGAATACGAGGAATCCTTTTGTTAACCCGAGATTATCCGGGATTTTTTTTTTGTGCCTGGGGCTCTAAGACCCTGTGACACATGCCCAGGCCCTCCTAAAAATCTCATACCATCAGTTTCTTGTCATCAGTGGAGCAAGAAAAAGGTGTTCACTCATGTCTGGGGTTGCCTTGGGAATGACAGTGGGCAAACCAGCTCTGCAACTATTCCAGACAAATCCCTGTGATCATCTATATGTGACCTCTCATGTAGGAGCAAGACTGGGCGAATGTCCTGCTGGGACACTGTGGAGTCCTGTAGCAGAGTGTGGGGCCACTGGAAGGGGCCTGAGAGTCCTACCCTACTCTCCATGTGACCTCAGACAAACCCCTTATGCACTGTGCATCTTGGTTTCCTCATCTGTGAACTGAGAGAAGTGGTGGGCCATTGTCACAGTTCTCAGCACCTGGTCTGAGTCTCTGTCTCACTTGTGCCTAATCCCCATGCCTCTTCTCATCCCACACAAGCACCTTCCCCTCCACAGTTCTACCTTCTTCTGGATGAATGTAGCACTCCTGCTTCTCTCTCTGTCTTCGGAGGAGACCACTTCATCACCAATCAAGAAAGTCAAAGGTGAGTTCAGAGAAGCTGCAGCCACCCCTCCTTAGGAGGCCTTCCTGGGACTGAGGGTCAGAAAGGAGACAAAGACTTGTGTTGTATGAGGTCACTTCCTCTGTGGCTTTAGAGAACGAGCCCAACTCACTCACCCTGGAAACTTCAGATTCTTCCCTCACTGTTCACTCCAAATTATTTCCCTAGCTTTACCTGATATGTGTATTTTCCAAGTTTAATTTTTTAAAGGTGAGTCATCACTAGGCAGGAGCCCAAGGGCAGAAGTCAGTAAGGAGGTGGTTGCACAAGTGAAGGAGAGAGATGGGGTGATGTCAGGAGCTGACCTGGAAATGGTGGCAAAGAGGGAAAGCCATAGGGCTTGGAGAGAAATGAGGAGGTAGAACTGACTCAAGTCCACGACTGACAGGACGCTAGGGTGAAAGAGAGGGAGGAGTGAATCTCAGGGTTCTCATGAGAGCCTGGGGGTCTGTTGATGCCAAATATAAAGACAGGAGCAGAGTCAAGGAGTCACTGCTAAAGCATAGGAGATTGTAAGTCTGATTTATACATGTGGGCATAGAGGTCTCTTGAGATTCCCAGATATATGTTCCCACGTGGTTGGATATGTGCCTTCAGCTTGGAAGTGAGAAAAGTTCTGGAGGGAGGCATGGTAACCACAGTTAGCTTGGTGGGAATGGATGCAGGAAGTGTGTCAGGTAATGACAACAGAGAGCTGAGATATGAACTTTAGGGAGCATCCCCAGTAGCTGTAGAGGAATGCCCAAGGTATGTGCATTCAGGGAGGAATCCATGGAGACAAAGTTAGTAGTTGAGGAGGGCTGACTGTGAGGGAGGAGGATTCCAAAAGACAGCTGAAGCTGACAGTAGGCAAGGAATACAATGGCTAAACCAAAAAAAAGGTTTACATGCCTCAGAAGCCGAAGGGAGAACTGACTAGAGTCTACACTAGTGAGGGGACATTTGTCTTTATAATCCCAAGATTTATATACCTTTTACCTCTTTGGAGGTGTCCCTATTTAATTTGCTTTACACTCTCTGTGCCCAAACCGAAAACAATAATTTCTAAGCAGCGTACATCATGGTGCCCGACTGCCTGCTTTGGTGTCACTGGAGGCACTTTATTTTTCCTTTTATGACTTTTTAAAATTTTTTTTTATTTTTAAAACTTGTTTTCAGTGTTCCAGAATTCATTGTTTATGCACCACACCCAGTGCTCCATGTAATACGTGCCCTCCATAATACCCATCACCAGGCTCACCCAACCTCCCACCCCCCAAACCCTCCAAAACTCTCAGATTGTTTTTCAGAGTCCACAGTCTCTCATGGTTCATCTCTCCCTCCAATTTTCCCCAACTCCCTTCTCCTCTCCATCTCCCTATGTTCCACTGGAGGCACTTTAAAGTGATGTATGATACATTGGTGAATTGAATTTAAATTTTAAAGAGAGAAAAAAAATTAAGTCCCTAGGCTTCACTTTCTAGAGATTCTGTTTCAGGCCATGGTCTGTAGTTTCTAAAAGATGCACAGGTGTTTTCAATGTACACTCAAAATTAGGAACCATAACTCTTCTTAGCCTTAGACATCCTTGGAGAGTGTATGAAGCATGGTATGAAGAATAAGAAATAAAGCTGGAAAGTACAAAAAGTCTCAATGGCCACTGTTCAGGACTTCTGGAGTGAATTATGGATTAGAGCTCCTAGACTCACTCCTCATTCACTCTATTTTTGCCATCTGACTTCATTTTTTTTAAACCTGGAATTTAGGAGGGTGATACTGATGATCCATATGGTGTTTCCAATTCTGAACCCTTATAATTCCAAGACTCAGTAGTCTCCAAAAGGATCATGCTTCTCTGGTCAGAAGTCTGGTGTGGTTTCGAAGGATTTTCTGCTCAGGTTCTCAGCAGGCAGCATCCAGGGTTGCATCGAAAAGTGCAGTTCTCATCTGGGACCCAGGATTCTCACTAACACTCACTGGCTGTGGCAGAATCATTTCCTTGCACTTGTACCACTGAGGTTGCTTCCAGAGGTCACCTTCAGTCCAGGACACTAAGTTCCTTCTGTCCTCAAAGCTCCTAATAACATGTTGGGTTCCTCTCACACGTGGAATTTATCTTACCTCTTCTCTATTAGTCAGGGGGAAAACTCTTCTTCTTTTTTTTTTTTTTAACTTTTTATTTTTTATAAACATATGTTTTTATCCCCAGGGGTACAGGTCTGTGAATCACCAGGTTTACACACTTCACAGCACTCACCAAAGCACATACCCTCCCCAATGTCCATAATCCCACCCCCTTCTCCCAACCCCCCTCCCCCCAGCAACCCTCAGTTTGTTTTGTGAGATTAAGAGTCACTTATGAACTCTTCTTTTTAAGGTCTCAACAACTTAGATGTGGCTCAGTCAGATAATTTCTATATTTTAAGGTCAATTAACTTGGGACTCTAATTCCATCTATGAAATCCCTCATAGCCCACCTAAATTCAAGTGTGATTCATAACCAGAGGACAGACAACTTGGGGAGGCAACTTTAGAATTCTACTTCCCACAAGCTCAGCAATTAGTAAGTGGTGTCAAGCCTTAAAAAGGAGGAAGAAAACCCATATCTGCCAAGCTCTTCCCATGTGGCAGGCACTGTGATGAATGCATTGTAAGCATCATCCCCCTTAATTCTTAGAAGCAGGTTGTAAGGTAGAGATTGTAATTCTCATTTTATAGATGGGAAATGTTGGACTCAGGAGGAAAACTTTTTTTCCCCCCAAGATTACTTACCTAGTCGTGTTGGAGTCAGGCTCCAAACCAGGTGTGATACACTGCTCCTCCCATTGCCCATTTCTGTTCCCTTTAAGGGTAACTGAGTAGGTATATAGTGGAACTCAGGTTGGTCTTTTTTTTTTTAATTTTATTTATTTATTTGACAGAGATCACAAGTAGGCAGAGAGGCAGGCAGAGAGAGTGGAGGAAGCAGTCTCTCTGCTGAGCAGAGAGCCTGATGTGGGGTTCCATCCCAAGACCCTGGGATCATGATCCAAGCTGAAGGCAGAGACTTTAACCCACTGAGCCACCCAGGTGCCCCCAGGCTGGTCTTGATTTCACAAGGAGTCAGGGACCCAAGTCAGGAATCAGGACTCCTATACTCCTATTTCCATGGTATTCCTACCCCTTCTTACTAATTAATTTCCCCTATCAACTAAGACTCTGGAGGCAAAGGAATTGGGCAATAACATATTAAGTTTCAAGAGGAGAGAGAAGCTCCTAGACTTAAGGAAAGGCTCTTGGTTCCTATCTAGTTCCCTGCCATGAAATCTGAGATGCTTCCCCTTCAGTTGACCTAAGCACAGATTCCTGATTCAGATCAATCAAAATGAACTATGAGTGGTGGGAGGAAGACCCAAATTTAAGCAGAGCTACTGAGGATGGAAGGTAGAAGAGATGGCGGATAGAATGTCACTATTCACCTTTGCCATGGGAGGAGAACTGAAACTCTCAAAGGATGTGAATTTGAATTTGGATGTTGCTTTCTTGTAGAGAAAGCAGGAGTGTGCACCCGAGAAAGGGTCCTCTGTGAGATTTATGTTCCAGACCTCTGCACAACTGATTGGGATTGCCTAAAACAAATGAAGTGTTGTTCATTTGCCTGTGGGAAAAAGTGCATGGATCCATTCCAAGGTAATAGCCCCCAAGCTGAGGGCACAGGTATCTTTTGAGTTGTCTTACTTCCTGCTCCATCCAGAGCTTGTCGAATGATTCCCTTGGATGGTAGGACAAGAAGTCAGGGTTCATGCTTTTCTTGTTCTTGAATCAGATTCCCAACCCTCAAGTACAAACAATGAGTCCAGGCATGAGGGATGTCAACTAGAAAATATTGATGACAGTCTTCTTTGATCCAACACTCAAACACTCACACACAATTAATACTTGTTTCATGTTCACTAAGTGTCAAGAGACTATTGTTGGCACATGGTAAATATAAACCTCAGTCAACTTTGATGTGGGCTTGGTTTCGGACTCTGGCTTTCAAAGAGGTTTTCTGGTGGCTCAAAGTAAAGAGTATCTCATAATAGGAAATTCTGTTATATATATAAATGAATGGGTCAGACCACAATAATGCCTTAGGCACTTTGGATACAGTCACTGAACAAATCTTGTCCTCCCAGAGCTCAAGGACTTAGAGAACAAAGATCAGTTCCATATTTGTAGGAGAGCTAGGTTAGAGCTTTTATTTACAGTGGCTCTCTCTATGACTTGTATGGTCATACTAAGAACTGCATAAAAGCTGAGAGCCTGACCCCTTCTCTTTTTTCCTACCCTTTATGTTCTTCCCTCTCTGCATCCCACCTTCAGAACCCTGCATGCTACCCCCAGAAGAAGGAGAGTGTGATGTTAGTGTCTATCGCTGGTATTTTGACTTTAAACTTCAGTCCTGTGAACCGTTTATCTATGGAGGCTGCTTCGGGAATGCCAACAACTTCCTCAGCATCACAGCCTGCCAAATGGCTTGCTCACCACCTGGTAAGATTTATATCCCTGGCAATCCGAGGGATTAGTATATGCTCAGGCTTTAAGGTTAAACTGCCTTGGTTCAAGTCTACTCTATCATTCCCTGAGTGGGTGGTCTTAGGTCAGTTGCCTGTTTCCCTTAGCTTCAGTATTCTTGTCTATAAAAGGGGGATAGTAATAGTATTTACCTAATAGAGTTGTTGTGTCAGAAAAATGACATAGTGCACTTATCTATTGAGTAGTACCTGAGGCCTCACCCAAGAATGAAGCATAAACAGGTCAGGTCTGGAATCACATGAAGTCCGAGTAGAGTAGAGAGTAACTGAAGAATAGGATGAAGTAAAGGTGAGGGCTGTGGATTAATTCCTACTATAATGACAAGCACCAATAATATTGGGAGATAGTATCTTACAGAGGTAGGTGCCAGATAACCCAGATGAAAATCCTCCTTTTCCCACTTATTGCAATTTTCTTCACCTCTCTGAGTTTCAGTTCTCTCCTCTGTAACACTGAAATAACAGAAAAACATCTTTGAGTTTTTGGTGGATTATGTATAATCGGGACACAAGGATTTGACATAGGGGTTGTTAAGTAGTGTGGGCTTGCTTAATGGTAGCACCCTAGGTGGTAACCATTGATGTTCAAATGCAGCACCGTGTGACTTACAAGACAGCATTACAACTTTGATGTCAAATTCTAAGAAGCAGGCTGAATAGTATATCATCTCTTCTATTATACAGACAAGGAAACAGAGTCAAATAGATAAAGTTAGTTGCTCAAGGATTCACAGTGGGTCAGGAGTAGAACTGGAATTTTAATTCTGTAATTCCAGTGATCCTGAATGGCAAAGACATTATTGTGGTCTGACCCACTGTAGAAGGCTTTAAGAAATCATGGCACTATGCATTAGACCTTGGCTCACTCTCAGAAGCAGTAGGAAGAAGAAACCAGGGAAATGAACTTGGGTGGGATTGGGGGAAATTTATGTTTGGGTTAAGAAAGAACCTAGGGGTGGGCACCTGGGTGGCTCAGTGGGTTGGGCCGCTGCCTTTGGCTCAGGTCATGATCTCAGGGTGGGATGGAGTCCTGCATCGGGCTCTCTGCTCAGCAGGCAGCCTGCTTCCTCCTCTCTCTCTCTGCCTACTTGTAATCTCTCTTTGTCAAATAAATAAATAAAATCTTTAAAAAAGAAAGAAAGAAAGAAAGAAAGAAAGAAAGAACCTAGGGGTGCCTGGGTGGCTCAGTAGGTTAAGCCTCTGCTTTTGGCTTGGGTCATGATCTCAGGGTCCTGGGATTGAGTCCCACATCGGGCTCTCTGCTGGGTGGGGAGCCTGCTTCCTCCTCTCTCTCTCTCTCTCTCTCTCTCTCTCTCTGCCTGCCTCTCTGCATCCTTGTGATCTCTTTCTGTCAAATAAATAAATAAATAATCTTAAAAGAAAGAAAGAAAGAACCTAACCATAGCTCTGGGAGTCAAATTCACCACACTCTGTCAGAATCCAACTTGAGAAAGAAGGAGAAGAGAGAAGAGGAGGAGAGAAGGAATAAAATAAGGAAAAAACCTTCCTGTCCTCATAGAATTTGTAATCAGATAATGACGAGGAAACATGCACAAAATGTGAAAATATTGATTTTAACACCATCTATGTCCTAGTGACCCACATTTGTAGCTCTATTCTGAATTTGACTCCCAAACGCCAACTGCATACTCTACTCCTTCATCTCAATCTCACAAACACCTCACACTTCACTTGTCTAAAACAGAGGTGATCATCCATCTCAAACTTGCTCTGTCCACAGCTCTCCCTCTCTTGGTTGATATGAACTTCTAAATCATCCTTGATGAATGGGCATCAACATTCTCAATCCACACTGATGGAGTTAGGAAATCATTTTAGATATACCTTAAAAATAGATCCATAATCTGAACATGACTTACTATGTCTTCAGCTGCCGCACCAATCCAGGTACCTCTCTTCTCACCTGGAGCTTCAAAGAGCAACCCTAACTATATTTCTCCTACAATCCATGAGAAGCTGAGGCATTCCATTCTGCCATAGCCTACCAGAGGTAGTCACAGGAGAGTGAACCAAGTCACAGAAAGAGATACTAATTTTAAAGGGAGGGAAAGGTGTTTGAAGAGTGTGAGAAGGGGTGGGGTTTGAGAGAACTCACATCTACTCTTGTTTTAGCCAAGAATGGACAGTGCCCACTCTTCCCTTTCAAGGACCGTATGGAGTGTCCAGCTTCATGTAAGAGTGACTTCGATTGCCCCAAAACTACCAAATGTTGTGAATCCATGTGTGGCTTTGTTTGTACCAAGGCCTGGACAGGTGAGAACTAGGGATATACCTCCCAACATCTCTAGGGCATATGCTAAGGATGCTTTGTTGTTCCATTGAATAAGGATGCCCCTTTGGTTGAACTTAGATATCTCTAGGGAATTTTTCTTTCTTTAATGACCTATCACTGCTCTCATGTTGTCATCTTAATTTCAGGAAACTATTATGCTAGTCTTCAAAGCCAACCATGCATAGTATCACTCCCTATTTTTTCCCCATGAGAACTTATTTATTCTGAGTCTCATTCTTCACTGATTGACAGGTGACAATATCCACTTACTCAAACAAACAAAAAAAGATAACCATTAGGTACATTCCTAATAAACCCTTTGTCTACACAGAACTTCACATGAAGTGCATATTCACATCTTGTAAGGTATGCTAGGGAAAAGATGGGTAGCAAACTGCTATTGGGATAGAAGTGAACTCTGTAGCCTCTGAGACTAGTGTTCATTTCCTTACTTAATATTGAGATAGTATGGTCTTGTCTGAGGGATTCTTAGTGTTTGGTGCTGCATACAGCATGGTATAGTGAAAGGAAACCAAGGCCTTTCAACTGACTTCAACACTTCCACTTGTTTTCTCTATGGCCATACACTACTCACTTGCCCCTACACTAACCTCAAGTTCTGCAACATATAAAACAAAGAAGTTCTGGGTGCTCTCTAATACTCCTTCTACCTCTGGTAATTTGGGATTAGATAACCCAAATCCATTACTTCTCTGGGGGGCAGCAGGAATCCTATCAGATTGTCTATGTCAGAGATGGCAAGCCTTTTTCATACACCTCAAATTATTGGCCACTGGAAGTTGACACTTTAGCCTTCTGCACTCTATTTTTATTCTAGGGGGAAGGGTAAGAGGTTTAGTCAGAAGAAACTCCTGTTTAGAGTTTTCCAAGTTTCCCCAAACTATGATCAAGTATTTCAAGTTCAAATGTCTTATTTTATCCCATAAAGTCAAACCAGGTTTCTGCCCGCACAAGCCCATGGTGTGTTCCAAGATTGATAGACCCAAGTGTCTTCAGGATTATGATTGCCCAGTGTCACAGAAGTGCTGTTCACATTGTGGACTGAAGTGCCTGGAACCTCAAGAATGAATAGTAAGTGGAAAATATTATCATTGATGTAATTAATTATGAGTAGGATAATAAAAACTATCAATTTTATCTTCTATCCAACTGCTTTCCCAAATTGACTTATGAAATATAACACTATTTACTGGGGTTACTTTGATTGTATATATAATCTTATCATCTGAAAATGATGGAAAAGTTTGACTCTGCTTTATTCCAATTTTGTGACTTAGTTTCCTCACCTTTTTATATCTAGAGCCTCTGAAATTATGTTGAAAATAAAAGCAATGACATCTATCCTTGTCTGGTTCCTTATTTTAAAGTTGACGTCTCACCAGAGAATGTAGTAGTGCACAAATGGTACCTAATCAGGCCAAATTTTAAAGTGTTGTAACCGAGCCACAGACTAAACTGGGTGCTCTAATGGGCTAGTGTGCTTGAGGCAGAAAAGAGAGTAAGTGATCTAGAAGACAAGTGGATGGAAAGAAAGGAAGTTGAGGAAAAGAGAGTAAAACAACTAATAGCCTATAAAAAGAAGTTTTAAGAAAGCAGTGATGCCATGAAATGTACCAAGGCCAGAATTATTGTGGTGCCTGAGGGTGAAGGGGCGGGGGGGGGGCAGAAAGTATATCTCATAGCTGAGGACATCTCTAATCTGGGGAAGGAAACAAGTATTCATGTCTAAGAAGTAGAGAGAACTCTTCCCAAATCAATGAAAATACATCAACACCCTGACATATAATAGTAAGACTTGCAAAATTCAGAGACAAAGACTCAAAACAAGGAGCTCCTAACCTACAGAGGAAGGAACATTAGACCAACATCAGACCTAGCCACAGAAACCTGGCATGCCAGAAAGGGATGGCATGATATATTCAGGGTACATGTAGCCATGAATACTTTATCCAGCAAGGCTGTCTTTCAGAATGGAAGGAGAGAAAAAGAGCTTCCAGAACAGACAGAAACAGAAAGAATATGCGACCACCAAGCCAGCACTGCAACATATATTAAATGGGAACTTGAAAGAGAAGAGAGAGCCAAAGAGTGAGATAGACCAGAAAGAAATAGAGACAATCAAAGAAACAGGGACTTTATGGGCAATACAATGCACTAAATTCATATCTTTTAACAGTTGCTCTGAATGTAAATGAGCTAAATACTACAGTCAAAAAACACAGAGTATCAGATTGCATAAAAAAGGAAGCCCAATCCATATGTTGTCTACAAAAGACTCATTTTAGACTAAAAGACACCTCCAGACTGAAAGTGAGGGAGTGGAGAACAGCTTTCCATGTAATGGACCTCAAAAGAAAGCTGGGGTAACAATCCTCATATCAGACAAATTAGATTTTTAAACCAAAGACTGTAGTAAGGGGTGAAAAGGGATACTATATCATACTTAAAGGATCTATCCAAGAAGAAGACCTACCAATTGTAAACATTTATGCTCCCAACATGGGAGCAACCAATTATATAAACCAATTAATTACCAAAGAAAAGAAACACATTGATGATAATAACATACATTGGTAGGGGGGGACTTGAACACCCCACTCACAGCAATAGGCAGATCATCTAAACAGAAGATCAACAAAGAAACAAGGGTTTTGAATGACACACTGGACCAGATGGACTTCACAGATATACACAGAACATTCCATCCTAAAAGAAAAGAATACTCGTTCTTCTTGAGTGCATGTGGAACTTTCTCCAAAACAGATCACATTCTGGGTCACGAATCAGGGCTCAACCAACACCAAAATGTTGGGGTTATTCCCTGCATATTTTCAGACCACAGTGCTTTGAAACTTGAACTCAATCACAAAAGGAACTTTGGAAGGAACTTAAACACTTGGAGGTGAAAGATCATCCTACAGAAGAATGAATGGGTCAAACAGAATTGATGAGAATGAAAACACATCTGTTCAAAGCCTTTGGGATACAGCAAAGGTGGTCCAAAGAGGGAAGTACATTGCAATACAAGCCTATCTCAAAAAAGTACAAAAATCTCAAATACACAAGCTAAATTTATACCTAACAGAGTTGAAAAGAGAACAGCAAACAAAGCCTAAACCAAGCAGGAGAAGAGAAATAATAAAATTAGAGCAGAAACCAATGTAATGGAAACCAGAAGAACAGTAAACAGATCAACGAAACTAGGAGCTGGTTCATTGAAAGAATTAATAAGATCAATAAACCTCTAGCTACATATATCCGAGAAAGAGAGAGAGAGAGAGCCCAAATTAATAAACTAGGAATGAAAGGGGAGAGATCATAACCAACAGCAAAGAAATACAGACAAATTTAAGAACATACTTTGGCAACTACATGCCAACAAATTAGGCAATCTGGAAGAAATGGATGCATTCCTGGAAACTTATAACAACCAAAACTGAAACAGAAAGAAATAGATAGTCTGAACAGACCAACACCCAACAAAGAAATTGAAGCAGTAATCAAAAACCTCCCAGTGGCACCTGGGTAGCTCAATCAGCTAAGCTTCTGCCTTCAACTTAAGTCATGACCAATGGCAGCAATGGCCACAGTCACCAAACTGTGGAAAGAACCAAGTTGCTCTTCAACGGACAAATGGATAAGGAAGATGTGGTCCATATACACTATGGAGTATTATGCCTCCATCAGAAAGGATGAATACCCAACTTTTGTAGCAACATGGGCTGGGCTGGAAGAGATTATGCTGAATGAAATAAGTCAAGCAGAGAGAGTCAATTATCATATGGTTTCACTTATTTGTGGAGCATCACAAATAATAAGGAGGACATGGGGAAATGGAGAGGAGAAGGGATATGAGGGGAAATTGGAAGGGGAGATGAACCACGAGAGGCTATGGACTCTGAAAAATAATCTGAGGGGTTTAAAGGGGTGGGAGGTGGGAGGTTGGGGGAGCGGGTGGTGGGTATTATGGAGGGCACATATGGCATGGAGCACTGGGTGTAGTGCATAAACGATGAATTCTGTTATGCTGAAAAGAAATTAATTTAAAAAAAAGAGAGAGAGAACCATAAAGAAAATATATTTACAGTACTACACTGTTAAAAAAAAAAAAAAAAAGAAAGAAATGGAAGGAAAAGTTCCAGACTTGTTCGATGAACACTACCGCTTCCCAAAACCAGACAAAGATCCCATCAAAAAGGAGAATTCTAGACCAGTATTCCTGATGAACTTGGATGCCAAAAGACTCACTAAAATACTAACCAACAGGCTTCAATTGGTGTATTTAAAGGATTTTTTTAAAAGATTTTATTTATTTATTTGACAGACAGAGATCACAAGTAGGCAGAGAGGCAGGCAGAGAGAGAGGAATGGAAGCAGGCTCCCTGCTGAGCAGAGACCCCGATGTGGGGCTCGATCCCGGGACCCTGAGACCATGACCCGAGCCGAAGGCAGAGGCCTAACCCACTGAGCCACCCAGATGCCCCTATTTAAAGGATTATTCACCGTCTTGTTAATGTTGGCCATTCTAACTGGTGTAAGGTGGTATCAGTGTGGTTTTGATTTGAATCTCCCTGATAGCTAATGACGATGAATATTTTTTCATGTGTCTAAATGAGTGTTGGAGAGGATGTGGAGAAAGGGGAACCCTCTTACACTGTTGGTGGGAATGTAAATGTGGTGCAGCCATGTTGGAAACCATGTGGAGATTCCTGAAGAAATTAAAAATAGAGCTACCCTATGACCCTGCAATTGTACTACTGGGTATTTACCCCAAAGATACAGATGTAATGAAAAGAAAGGCCATATGTACCCCAATGTTCATAGCACAATGGCCACAGTTGCCAAACTGTGGAAAGAACCAAGATGCCCTTCAACGGATGAATGGATGAAGAAGATATGGTCCATATATACAACGGAATATTAAGCCTCCATCAGAAATGATGAATACCTAACTTTTTTATCAACATGGACAGGCCTGGAGATTAGGCTAAGTGAAATAAGTCAAGCAGGGAGAGTTAATTATCATATGGTTTCACTTACTTGTGGAGCATAAGGAGTAACATGGAGGATAGTAGGAGAAGGAAAGGAAAAGTGAATTGGGGGAAATCAGAGGGGAAGACAAACCATGAGGGAGTGTGCTCTGAGAAACAAACAGCATTCTGGAGGGGACGGAAGTAGGGGGTTAGGTGAGCCTGGTGGTGAGTATTATGGAGGGCACATATTGCATGGAGCACTGGGTGTGGTGCATAAACAATGAATCTTGAAACACTGAAAAAATAAGATTAAATTAAAAGAAAAAGAAATTGGGTGAGCAAAGGGCCAAAAATGCCATTTATCCTAGACCCCAAAGGCATAAATTTCATCTCACTTGCTTGGAAAGTGAGATCCAAGGGTGAGGCTGGAAATTAGGCAAGACAGGAGAGATAGAAGAACCAGAAATTCTGAGTTTTCATTTACACTCAAGAAAACTAAGAGAAGAATTCAGCCTTATTTGTGGGCCCTGGGAACCATTTGGGCATTTATAGACTCTGGGGGATCTTTAGACATATATAGACACTATATATGTCTATATATAGACTATAGACATCACCTTCATCTCCTTTTATGCACTATTCCTCGCTACCTTCAACTCCATAGTAAGATATTATAACCATACTAATATCACAATATTCCATAGTGACCTCTGACAAGTATACTGACACTCCATTCTCTTTTACCTTTATCTTTGACACTCACTCACTTGGTGACATTGAGTCAGCATCTGCACTCTTCTGGGCCTTATGACCCCATATGTATGATGAGGAAATGGGACTTGCACCCTCAGAGTCCTTCCACCCACGGATCAGCTTTGTGTTCTCTCCTGGACTGAGTTTGGGAAGGACACAGAATAAGTGGAAAAGCACCACTCATGACTTCTTGGTTGTTTATTAGAAATGTATTCCCTGGTCCCATTATGGGGTTCACCTGGCTCCTGACTGGTGGGGTGGGAATTTGTAATGTAAAATACCTGATATTCAGCTTTTTCACTGTAATGTAAATGCCTGACATTGACATTAAGCTTTTGAGTGCTGAGGCATCCATTTCAAACACATCCATCTCAAATAGATACACTCCCTGCTATATAACACAGACACTAACAACGCAATTAGGATAAGGAAACAGCTGCCCTCACCAATGAAGTTCTCCTTTTAGAAAGGCCTCGAGCAACCCAGATAACTAATCACTGGAGTGACCCTGCTTCTCCCTTCCTACACCCTAATTCCCACTTTTAAATTCACCAATAGAAAGTGAACTCATGAAACCTTAGACATTCTACACTTGGACCCAAATAAAGGGAGAGCCCCAAAGTATGCACTTTCTCCCCCTCTCTCTGTCCACAGCCTTTTGTATGTGGCTCTCTGCCTTCCCATGCTCCCTCCAGGGCTTGTGAGCAAATCTTTTCTTAAGTTCCCTAATGGTTTGGCAGAGGTGAGCCCTGTGATCATAATAAGAACCACAAAGACCAGTGCAACCACAACACTGACCCAGTGGTGGTAGGGGGATGTCTCTGAGGGGAATGTCTGGGGGCATCACTTTGAGTAAATATGTTCCAAGGACATCTCAGGCCTTCTTAGAAGAGAATACCACTGTCAATAGGCTGAGACCCACACCACAGATTCCCATAGAGGGCTCTGTTGGTAATCCTAAATTTTGTGACCATACAGTCACTCATTGATGATTAGGCTGGCTTTGTCTGGCTTTTGCCCATTTATAAGACAAATGGAGAACAAAGCTTGGCCCCAAAGTGCAAACTATAGTTAAGGAAAGAAATGGGGACCCTACAGATGACATTTGCACTTTGAAGAGTATCTCTCCTTCTGTCAAGGGTGATGGACTCACTGGCACTGCAGATTCCTTATAGGAAGTACTCCAGAACTCTCTCCAGAGCCCCTTCACCAGTCCCATTAGAAGCCAGCAACTCTAATGCCTATGGACCTGTACTGGGGTGTAGTCTCTCAGGCAGGTCTCTCCACTGTACAGTGCTTCCTCAAACAACAAGGAGTTTACATGAGATGGCAAACATTCCCTACAGGCTCTGCTGACATTCTCCACCACTCTCAAACAATAGGACCTTGACAAACACTCTGAAAACTCTGTAGATGGGCTGTTCCTCCCCCACACCCCACTCTATGGCAACACATTTACTCTTCAGCCTTAGTTGAAGAATAGGAACTACCCAAAGAGAAAGGGGAGAAGGATAAGAAGGAAGGTTGGGAAAGGGAGAAAGAGACACAGAGATCATGAGAGGCCCACAGAAAAAGAAAGTCAGACACCGACACAAAGAAACACAGAAAAACAGAGATATCAGGAGATCCCTAGAGACACATTGTCAGAGACAAACAAAAGGGGCATGCCACTCAGCATGCAGATAAAATAGAAAGTGAATGGAAAACAAGCACATTCCACAACTCTCAGAGTCATCAAGAAGAAGACCCCTGATGGTGACAATGACACCTAAGGTCACCTAGAAATTGAGACAAGCTTTGCCTGCTCCCCCTTGTTGACCAGAAGGCCCAGCCCACCCCACCCCAGCCCAAGCTGCTGAGGCTCAGGAGCCATGCCATCAAAGACCCTTCCCCAGGGCTGTGTGCTGCAGATGCCCGCTGGTCACAGTGATGATCTCAGGAACTTGGCGTTCCCAGAAGGAAAGGAGGTGGCTGGCTTGACTCCAGTTCTCACATCCAAGATACTGACTACTGAAAAATAGGCTGGACAAAGGCAGACAGACATTTTCATATTCCGGGATCACCAGAGGGGCCAGCGCTTCTTCAGAATGGAGTCCTCTAGACTTTTCAGCATCCTGGTCTTTTCTACTCTACTAGTGAATGTCCAGGGACCTGGGCTCACTGACTGGATCTTTCCCAGTAAGTACTGGGGTCTCAGCCCTCACCCTGGAGAGCAGGAAGTTTGCTGGGAGAAGAAAGAAGGAATAAGACTTGAATTGCTTCCCACTGTTTTAGCCCTGGACCCAGGCTGGGACATAGTTGGAATATTTATTCCAATTTCCCTCTTTTTAGAAGATCACTTCAGTGAATGCAAGATTGCAGACCTGAGGCAAACCCCATTTTCAGCCCCTTTGAAGTGAAGGTCAGTTGGGGGGTTGAGGGAAGAGTCACAGAATCCAGTGTTTATGGGAGGGGCAATAGGAATCTGAGAAGCCTAGGGGACCTCCCCCTCATCTCACAACAGAAACTGCCCCCTTTCTCAAGATATCATCTCTATCAACTCATGATTCTTTCAAATGTAGTCCTCTAAAGTATTCCTGCATCCCTAGGGGTGCCTTGCCTTTGGAATAGAAGACAGCATCCAGAAGTTTCTTTGAACTGAAGACAGTAATACTCCATGACTTCATAGAAATAATGATAATTGCTACCACTTACTGAACATTTAGAAAGTAATGAGTTTGAGAGATCTGGATTCAGACATAGTGGGTCCAAATTCTAGTTCCACCACTCAGTGGCCATAACCTTGGGGAAGATACTTAGACTTCATAGAAATAATGATAATTGCTACCACTTACTGAACATTTAGAAAGTAATGAGTTTGAGAGATCTGGATTCAGACATGGTGGGTCCAAATTCTAGTTCCACCACTCAGCAGCCATAACCTTGGGCAAGTTACTTAAACTCCATGTGCTTCTGTCTCCTCCTCTGCAAAATGGGGATGTCAGTAGAACTCAGTGAGACAGCATTTAAAGTGTTGAAAAGTGCTTGGCTTATGGGAAACAGTTGACAAATATTAATAAATAGCTATGCATCGATTCCTATGATTAGAGCTTTACACAGTTTGTCTCATTTCTTCCTCAACGACTGTAAGGCTAAAATGATTTTACAAGTGAATAAAACCAAGGTTCAGAAAGGTGAGTGTAAGCCAAGAGGTAGAATTTAAATACCTGAGTCTCTGATGACAAGGTGAGGGATATTAATCATGTGCAATAGTGCCCTCCCTACCCGTGCCCCACCCCCTCCTGGCCACGAGCCAGGAACTCCCAAACACTGACTTCTCAACCAGGCCCAAAATGACCAGATTAGCCTGGTCCAGTGGCTTTCAGTGGGGTGACTTTCCCCTCCAGGGGACATTTTCTGTCTAGAGACATATTTGGTTCTTTAACAGGGGGGTGCTATTGGCATCCAATGGATGGAGGGCCAGGATGCTTCTCAACATCCTACAGTGCCCAGGACAGCCCTCCTCTCCCATAAATAATGATGAGACCCTAGTGGCAAGGTTGAGAAATCCTGCCTTAGAGGGAATAAGGGCAGGGGGCGGAACAAGTGATGGAGTGAGAAGGTAGAGTAAATCATGGTCAGAAGGGAGAGTAGTGTGGGCAGTGTTGGGAAATACATGAGAACACCCTGAAGAAAAGGTCTCCTTTGGATGAATAAAGAGAAAGCAAGCTTCCCCGACTCCCCAGAATTGCCTCAGGTTGGGAGAAGAGTGGGCACTGTGCCCTCCAACATTCATAGTTGTAAAACTGTCCTTTTCCTAGGGAGATGCCCCAGAATCCAAGAGAAATGTGAATTCAGAGAAAGGGATATCTGTACGAAGGACAGACAATGTCTGGACAACAAGAAGAAGTGTTGTATCTTCAGCTGTGGAAGAAAATGTTTAGACCTCAACCAAGGTAGTATTCAGAGCTTCAGAATTACCAGCCCCTCTGCCCATACCCTCACCTTCTGGCCATATGGTGGCATTGCCCCTTCTTTACTAAGGGCTGGTCCCTGAGCAAGACTGCTGGGTTGGAGAGACCTGCAAGTCAGAGCCGTCACTGCCCCCTGATATATGTGTGTGACATTAGATAGTATTTTCATCCTGTCTGGACTTTGGTTTCGCCAAACAGAAGATGACTATAGGATGGTAGATGACAATCTTGTGGTTGCTTTTAACTCTTGTGATTTTCTTTTTGTTTCTTTGGATTCATGATTTTCTGAGTCCCCTCATGGCTATTGTTGGCACATTGTTGCTGGAAGTGATAACTAAGCTACTGGTATTTACCATATTTTTGCTGCAGAGAGACCACTTTTCTGCTTATTGAAGTACAACTCAGCACCAGGAAACCTCTCTCAACTACTCCAGACCAGAAGGCCTTTCCTTTGCTCCTGCAATCTTAACTCCATGGTCATATCCTTGGGTTCCAAATAGACAATCATAGACTATTTGGAGTCAAGACTCTTTTGCTCTTCATTTAACAAATATGCATCTAGTGTCTCTGAGACTCATAATAAGATTAGACCAGTATGGTCAGGGAGGTGAGGAAGACTTCCCTGAGAAAGCAATCTGGAGTCCTGTTCAGAAGGATGGGTAGTAAATTTAGGCATAGAGTCAGTGGGAGGGCTTATGCAGGTACAGGGGAAAACATGCACAAAAAGCTCAAAAGTGGGTCCTGGAGGCCAGGGAGCAAGAGTGAATATAAGCCTGGTACCAGGGAAAGGATCTTAGGTATGTAGGGTCTGGTGAACTAGCAACTCACTTTGATCTCAAGAGGAGTGAAAACCAACTGAGGTGGACAGCAACGTAATTGGGTTTTTTAATGCACACACAGAGGAAGAACAGACTATCTTCAAGGAATTCAGGAAGAGATGATATGGTAGCTTGGACCAGAGAGGTAGGTGAGGGAATGGAGAGGAGTGGGGTGTGTTTGAAAGATGTCTAGGAAGTAAAGCAAGCAGGACTTGACAATGGAGCAGCATGGCTAGGAGGATGGTAAGTTGTTCATTTGCCTAAGGTAAGGGATTCTGAATCCATGCTTCCTGAGTTCAAGTCTTAGCTCTGGTTTTTTAACAGCCTGGGCAAATTAACAATTCTCCCCCACTTTCCCTCAGTTTCTCCAGATAATGAAAGGACCAGTGTTAAAGGTTATCTGGAGGATCAGGTAGGTTGATGTGCCTGAAGTACTTAGAGAAATGCCTGGCAAAATATAGACAGATGACACATATTAGTTTAAATTAATTGTTATTTTTTTCTTTGTTTTCTTTTTTTATTAACAGATAATGTATTATTTGCCTCAGGGGTACAGGTCAGTGAACCATCAGGCTTCCACATTTCACAGCACTCACCGTAGCACATACCCTCCTCAATGTCCATAACCCAGCCACCCTATCTATCCCTACTCCCTACCTCTCAGCAACCCTTAGCTTGTTTTGTGAGATTAAGAGTCTTTTATGGTCTTTCTCCCTCCCAATCCCATCTTGTTTCATTTTTTCCTTCCCTACCCCCACAAACCCCTGCCCTACCTCTCAAATTCCTCGTATCAGAGAGATCATATGATATTAATTGTTATTCTTGACTGGGAGCTCATAAAAGGCTCCAGCCCTTTTCTTTGTCTCTTAAAGCATCTTGCACACAGTAGGTGCTCAATGAATGGCTTATTTAGTTCAAGTCAGGTTGCATTTGGTTTTACCCTCAACATTCTGCAAGATCCTATACTGAATGAGACCACCTACTAGGAATGGGGCTCCAAGATGAAATCAGACACAATTTGTGCCCCCTTGGAAGCTCACAACCTCATCGGGAGACCGAGGATGTAAACCAGTAACAATCATGTACATGAGATCAGAAATATGGTGGAACAATGCAGAATTGGTCCAGGAACCTGTGGAGGTGTGGGGTGTATATGGAGGCAGTGATATCACAGAGGAACTAATGTCTGAGTTTTTGAAGAGAGAGTGGGAGTGCCGCTAACGAACAGCAGCAGAGTGGGCAGAAGGAATGTACAGTGAAAGGTGTAGGTGTGTGGGATAGCAAAGGGTGTTGAATATTGCAGGAGCATGTACCTCAAATGGTACTGTGGAGGGGGTGGGGCAGCACAAGCAGGAGTCAGACTATAAAGAACCTGTGAGTCATGGGAAGACTTGCCATGAAGTCAAGGTCTTAGCTGTGGAATGATATGATCAGCTTTGTTTCAGGTTCGTTAGGTCCTTCCCCCTGGTGGGCTGCACAAAGGATTGATTGGAGGGGCTAGGGACAGGGGCAGGAGATCAGTTCCTGGCTATCCCAACAGCCCAGGTATGCGACATGGAAGATTAAAGAGAGTGGCAAAGAAGTGAGCCAGAAGTTTTCCCTCGAGGAAATCTTAAGTTTAGTTCAGATCTGCATTCATTTGCTAGGGCTGCTGTAACAAAGGACCATAAGCTAGGTGGCTGAAACAGCAGAAATGTATGGTCTCAGGGTCTGCAGAATACAAGTCCAAGGTCAAGCGTTGGCAAGTCAGGGTCTTTCTCAGGTTATCAGGAGAGCATCTGTTCCATGTCTCTCCCCTAACTCGTGGTGGTGTGCTGGCAATCTTTGGCAGTCCCAGGCTTGTAGACCTCTGCCTTCAGCTGAACATGGTGGGGTGTGGGTGTGGGTGCGTGCGCGCCCTTGTGCAGGCGCGCGCAAAGTTCCCCTTTCTATAAAAAGGCTAGTCATTTTGGGTTAGGAATGCATCTTCCTCCAGGATGACTTAACTAATTACATCTGCCACAACTCTGTTTCCAAGTAGGGTCACATTCTGAAGTACTGAATGTTAAAACTTCAACATATGAATGGGCATGGAGTGGGTGGGGCGGAACACAATCCAACCCATCACAGGACTGAAGCTAACTGCAGGATGAAAGGTGCTTGACCATCTAAAAAACAGCTCCTGCTTTCCCTGCCCTACTTGCCTTTTACTCATGATCCCATAATCTCTCTTCCTGGCATGATTTGCAGGGCAGAGTATGTGCTTATATTTTGTCCCTTTCAAGACACTTCCATATCTTTTATCCATTCAGCATGTATTTACTGAATAGCTACTCTCTGCCAGGCACTATGCTAGAAGCTGCACATTCAGGTCCATGAGGGCAGTCTTACTTGTACTTTGCAGGGTGGGAGTTGCATTCCCATTTTCCAGAAGAGCAAGTCAAGGCCAAGACAGGTCACAGGGGAGGTCGATGTGCACACACTGAATTGGGAGCAGAGCCTTGAAATAAGTCTCCTCACTCTCAGGGAAGACAGTGGGGATGGTGACCATGAGGAATGGGGGGGATGTTCTCTGGGGCTGCAGAACCCCCAACAGCTCCACTCTGGGGTCTCCCTACAATCTGTACCATACACCAGTGGAGCTGGGCTCCTGTGGTGTAATAAGGGGAAAGAAGCCTGCTCTGTTCCATGTCTGGTAGTTTGCAGGGGTAACAATATCAGTTGGTTCATGGGGCTGGACACTCATATTGCTCAAGTCTGGTGTCTCCCTACAGATATATGCTCTATGCCCAAAGAACCTGGCCCCTGTATGGCATTTTTCCACCGTTGGTGGTACGATAAGGAGAAGAATACCTGCTCCAAATTCATCTATGGTGGCTGCCAAGGGAACAACAACAACTTTCAGTCCAAAGCCATGTGCCAGAACATGTGCCCCAGCAACCGTGAGTCGAGTCCCCGGGGCATCCCATCCTCACTCGGGCCCTTCTGACAGGCCTGTGTGCAGCTGCTTTGTTCAGGCATGGGCCATAGCCTTGACAAGCCAGGTGCTGACAGAGCCAACTCCACTTGGAGATGAGCATGCACCTGGCAGAGGGATGGACGGCGGTATTCTGGGAACTGAGGTTGGGAAGGTCGTGGCCATGATCAAAGCTGGCAAGTATGAGGGGTGGAGGGAGGATGCAAACATGGTGAACTCCCAGAGACCAGCTCCAGAGAGGTCACAGGACATCCAGCCTAGGACTGGATCATCAGCACTCTATCTCTACCACAGCTCCGTTCTCCTATAAGGACGAAAGCTATAGCTCCCCAGAGAAAATCCACTTTGTTTTCACTTCCTGTGCTAAGATGCATGAATGTCACTTCAGACTCACTCTGAAGATAAGCTGAATCCAAGATGCTTAGCAGGTCTTGTCCTACATTCTCACCAGGCTCCAAATCATCAGTGCATAAGGATGCACCTGAACAACCACCAGGAGTTGGCTCGTGATTCAAGGCTCTGTCCGTGCTCCCGACTGATGCTCCATATTGATGCTCCACTCTTGAATTCCACATTCCAAGGGCTCAGCTCTTCTCCAGGCAGAGTTCTGGGATCTGCATTCCCCTTTCTCTACCTCAGCCTCTTTTCACACATGGTCCCATTTTTTTTTTTAATTCCATCCCTATGCTTCTTTCCTATATGTCCAATGTCTAGAACCCCCTGTCTATACCTGCATATGTCCCAGTTTTCCCCAATAAAGTATGCTGTTTAGTCCTGTGCCTCTGAGGCTGAATAATTCATATCGGTTGGTACATTACACTTTGCAGAGAGTAAAGGTTCATTGAAGATTTTGTGACACCAAAAAAGGGAGTGAAAACTATCAGAACCTTGAGAGTTTGGAGCTCCAGGAACATTGTGATCCTCCTCTGTTTCTCCAAAAAATTGCAGACCCTTTTAAGACAAGGGTCTATGGGCATTTCCTTATTTTGGAGACCCCAGAATCCAATCCTAGGACAAGGACATGGGTAGAGGACTTTACTTAGGAGATCTCTCAACACACATAAGGTAGGGTGAGGTAGGCGATACAGACAAGAAAGGAGTCAGTTATGAGCTGGTTACCATGGGGGGAAATTGCAGCTTACTGCCCCTGGGGACCTTCTGAGGAGTCCTGTAAAATATGTGTCCAGATGTCTGCATTCATCTCCAGTGATGAGGCAGCGGAGGCCTTTACGCCTTAATTCCCATCCCTTCCTGGATGCCTGGGTCTATGAAAGTTCTTACTCCTCCAGATTGTTTCCCACACAAGCTGACAAGCTGTCAGGGAGCCAGAGCAGTCCTATAGCACGGAAGTAAAGACTCTGACACTTGAGATGGGACGCTATCACGGTACACTGGCCACAATAAGGAGTCAAAAACTAACAGAAGCTACACTGCAGACGGACCTCCAAAGCATCAAGTGATGCAGAAAAAGCCAGACACGAGATGTCCTATATTGTGTGATTCCATTTATAGAACATCCAGAATAAGAAGATCCACAGAAATAGAATGTAGGTTACTGGTTGCCGGGGCAGAATTAGGCTGGGGAAAATAGTGACTGCCAGTAGGTAGAGGTTGTCCTTTTTCTCTTTTTCCTTTCTTTCTTTCTTTCTTTCTTTTTTCTTTTTCTTTTTGTTTTGTTTTGTTTCTTTAAGTAATCTCTACACCAGAGGTGGGGCTAGAGCTTCTGAGATGAGGAGTCATGTGGTCTTCTAACTGAGCAAGTCAGGTGCCCCTAGGGTTTTCTTCTGGAGTGATAAAAATACTGTGGAACTAATAGAGGTGGTGGTCACACAACATTGTGTAGGCACTTAAAAACCTCTGATCTGTCCACTTAAAAATGGTTCACTTTATCTGATGTTAATTCCACTTCATTTTTTAAAATAATTAGAAAAATGTGCACTAGATCTCTCTCCTACAGCTGCAAGCGAAATTAGAGGCAAGCCAAGAACATGTCTTATTAACACTTCACACCCTAAGTTGGAAAGTTCAGGGAAGAATCTTCAAGCCCCATGGCTGCTGCTTCTGAGGTCATAACTAATATTTAGTATTTCCTCCTGCATCACCATTCCAAAGTGCACCCAACAATAGAGACTCCGCATTAGCTCTGACATCCTTTCCTGCTCTCTGAAGATTTGGTTCAACCTGGGATCAACCTGGCTCCTCCAGACCACATGCTACTCAGGGTAACATCTTTATGTTTTGATGATGGTTAAGGAAAAGGGGTGGTCCAAAGAGATGAAAAAGGAGAACAGAAGGGAAATGAAAGGGACGCCTGGGTGGCTCAGCTGGTTAAGTGGCTGCCTTTGGCTCAGGTCACGATCCCAGCGTCCTGGGATCGAGTCCCACATCAGGCTCCTTGCTCAGCAGGGAGCCTGCTTCTCCCTCTGCCTCTGCCTGCCATTCTGTCTGCCTGTGCTCACTCTCTCTCTCTGACAAATAAATAAAATCTTAAAAAAAAAAAAAAAGAAGGGAAATGAAAGGCAGGGAGAAAGAGACCCAGACAGAGACTCACAAGAAAAGAGAAAAAGGCAGGCACAGAGTGAAAGGAGGAGGCACAGAGAGAAGGAAAATAAACAGTGTGAGAAAAACAAGCAGACAGACAAATAGATGTGTCAGAAGTAGAAGATTGGAAAGAAGAAAACTGGGATATTCTTGACTCTAAACTCCCTCTGGATGATGGAAGATGCTGAAATTGAACATTCCCTTCTCTGAGGGAGTCTAGAAGTCCCAGACAAGCTTTGCCCCCTCTCCCTGGCTGACCAGAGAGTCAGAGAACCTCAGCGAGCTGAGAAAAATAGAAGCTGCCTGTGAAGGGCCCTTTCCCCAAGTGTTGAGGCTGTGGGTGTCAGCTACTCCCACTGATGGCCTCGGGGACTTGGCATTCCCCAGCAGAGGGAGTGTGGCTGTCTTGTCTTCAGTGATATGTATGTGGCTCCAGGGCCAGGGCAGCCAAAGCTCAGAAGCAGGAGCTACTGGGAGCAGTTCCTAATTTTGGAGCCACCAGCCAGGCCAGTAGATCTTAAAATGGGGCTCTTGGGACTTCTGCCAGTCCTGGCACTCTTCATCCTCTTGGGGGGAGTCCAGGAACCTGAGCTCGTTGAGGGGTTCTTTGGCAGTAAGTACTGGGGACTAGGGCCTCCCAGTGGAGATATGGAAGTTGCTGGGAGGGAGGAACAAAGAGTTCTAAGGATGAGGAACACCTCCCCCACTCAGCCTGAGGTTTTAGATAGGAGAAAGGGAGATATTCACAGTCTTTCTCTCAGAGTCCTACCATCTTCTAAGATGCCTCCTGTGAGTGCAAGAACCTGGGTCTCTAGCAACAGACAGCCCATTATCATTATGAGAGGGATTCTTTCTGGAGGTGCCTGGACCTGGAGCTTATGAGATGGACTAAAGGTGCTGCTGGGACCTTATAGGCCTTTCCTGCAAGAAAGCTCCCTCACCCTAGCTCCACCCTTAGCAGCTTTGAATCTTCCAGTTGCAGCCCCCAAAAGTCTCCCCACACTCGCAGCACCAGAGGGTCCTTGCCTGTGGAGCATAGAATGGTCTCTTGAAGTCCCTTGGAATGCTGAGATATGCAGACACCCTTAAGCAGCAGCTAAAAATACACTGAGCACTCAAGAGTGAAGCCATACATTGTAGGTTTCAAATCCTGGCTCCTCTCCTTAGTAGTAGCTGTGTGACCTTGGGGAAGTTCACATAACCACCCTGTGCTCCAGATTCCTCTGTTTATAAAATGTGGATATTATGAGACTGACGTGCTGTCTACTGTGCTAAGGAGGCAGCTTAAAATGTGGATATTGATAGGACTCACCAATAGAAATGCCACAGGATTCAGGAGAAGAGAACAAGAACACAGGAAGCACCTCGTTAATATTAATTAACATTATTTTGTCGCAGGCCACCTGACAATGACTTCCAAGATTTGTCACCTAATCCTTGAAACAGCTCTATAGTGAAGGAATCAAGGTCCAAAGATGGTGCCCGCCATTCCAAGGGTGGCACAGAAATTCAAAAGCCCAGCCATCTGACTCCACAAATGGAAATCTCAGTCACCTGGAAAAGTGCTAGCACCCTCGCCCCCACCCAGGAAATATCCAATACAGGAAGGCCAAGTGACCAGAGTAGTCCTAGTGGACAGCATCCTTTTCCCTGAAACCTCATGAGTGGTGGGGGTGGGATTAGGACTTGTTTAGGAACTAGATGGGCAGTCAATACAGGGTTGGGAGTGGGGCCAGTGCTGTGAAAATATGGAGTCATCTGAAGGTCACTGTCTTCCTTAACTCAGCAGTAGTGCCCTGGGTCTGACCATGGAGGGTTCTGGCCTTCCTTTTTCCTTTTTCCCCTCCCACAGAGAGATGTCCCCGAATCAGGGTACCATGCAATTACAGAGAAATCGACCAGTGCGGAAAGAAGAAACCATGTCCCAAGAAGATGACGTGTTGCAGTTTTAACTGTGCAAAGAAATGTTTAGATCTCAACGAAGGTAACACACAAAGCCCCTGAACTATCCAGTGTCCTCCCTGTTGAGCCTTACTCTCTGCCCATCAGCACTGGCAGTGTCGTACCTCTCCCCTGGTTCCCTGATGGCTGGTCTCTGACCAAGAATCTGGGTGCATCTTCTACTTGACCCAAATGCTAGAAGCATTGAACTGGGTGGGGTTTATTTCATTTCTGTCCCTACTCAGGTATATGATGTATATAAGAGTTTTTGCTTTATGGACTTTAATTTTCCAATTTGTAAGAAAGAAGCAGGCATCAGACCACAAGTTTTCTGGCTTATTCTGTGATCCTCTGAGGTGCCAAGTTCCTACTGAGGTCCCATCAAATACCAGCATGGTGTCAGGTGATATGATAGCTATAAGAAACAGCTATACAATTTATAGTTCCTGGTTCCGCCCCCCAGGCTTCTCTGTCATATAAACCCAGGATGCCTTCCCTAACCATTTTTTAACCTCTTCCACACTTTCTGAAGTGTGATTAAACTCGTATGATTAAACTCTAAAGAGGACCATCAAAGACCATTCATTCATTCATTCAACAAATATTTACTGGTGTCCCTTATACACATGCTGGGCTCCGCTTGTTTATTATAGGACAGAGAGGCAAGAAAGGTTTTCTCAGGGAAAAGATCTATGATTTAAGATCTGAAAGATGGGCAGTAAGTAGACAAAAATTGGACGGAAGAGCTTTCCAGGCACAACTAATAATATGTGCAAAGACCCTGTGTGAGAAGACAGCATGCTCAGGCCTAGAAAGTCCAGAGACCAGAGAGTGAGGATGCCTGTGTAAGACAGAGAAATATCAGAATGGTGAGGCCATGTTAGATAGGCAAGGTTCTGACAAGGCAGGGTCTTGCTGGCCGGATTAAGGGGTCTGATCTTGATCCTAAGAGCAACATAATATCTAAGTTCAAATCCCTTGCCACCTATGTGACCTGAGGAAGTTACTTAGCCTCTCTGAACTATCATCTGCAAAATGAGGACAATAAGAGGACCTAGCTCCTCAGCCTATATGTCAATATATATGTCAAGTGCTAAGAACTTTGATAAATGGTGTCATTGTTGTGCTTCAGACTATGAGGTCCTAAACAACTCTATTTGTATCTCATAGTACTATGCACAATACAGTTGCCCATTAAGTATCTCTTGAAGTTCAGGATATGTTTGATTTTGTACTGTGAGAATTCCTGAAGCATCCTCTCAGTGCCAGATTATCTGCTAGGAACTGGTGTACAAGATGACATAATGTGAAAACCTCACTTTCTGATGCAGGAATCAAAAATATGAACAAATAATTATGTGGAAGTGATCAATGTGTGGGCAAGATTGAAAAGCAAAAAAAAAAAAAAGGCAAACAGTGAAGAATGGAGCCAGGAGAGAAGATATCATAGAAGATTTTGATGTGTGGAGTGTTTTGAGGGATAAATAGGAGTACACCTAGTAAGCAAGAGAGGGGTGGACACTATGCATGTGCAAAAGCATAGAGAAGTGTAACAGCATAATATCTTTTTAGCAAGTTCATGCTGCCCTAAAAGTATTATGCTCTTTCATTCTTCCAAGTCTTTGTGGAATATTCTCTAGCAAGGCAGGCACCCAAGCAATACTGCTCTGCCATCTCCTTGCAGACATATGCAGTTTGCCAGTGAGTATTGGCCTCTGCCTGGCCAGCATTCCACGCTGGTGGTACAATAAGGAAATCAAAACCTGCATCAGTTTCAACTATGGTGGTTGCGCTGGGAATAATAACAACTTCCAGTCTGAAGCTGCCTGCAGGGCCGTCTGTTCAGAAGCATGTAAGTGTCAGGGGTCCCATCTCCCATGCTCAGCCGCACAGGTGTAAGGCCTGCTTGTTGGTTGGCCCATTCCAGGAAGGCAGGCCTGGGCCCGGTAGAACCAGTAATCTCTGAGAGGCAAATAGGGGATGCTTTGGGAAAGAGAAAGTGTGAAGAGGAGCAGTAGTCAAAGGGAAGTTGGCAAGTATGAGATGGACAGGGGGTGCAAAATGAGACTATGAGAGTGAAGGGAGATACCACTAGTTATTACACTGGGACAACAGGTTTAAACTGGGACTTGACTGAAAAAGCCCAGAGCACACCAGCATGCTATGAGCCCCCAAAATAATTCCACTTCTGATTTCTCTCCTATGGAAAGATATAAAAAGGACCCCATTTCCTTTTTTCCATTAATTCCAAGATTTGGTTCCTGTATGAGTAGGCCCCAAGCATCTCATCCTTTCTATTCTGCTGTCTTGCAGAGTCACCATCTCCCTCAGTACGATAAAAAGAACTGGAACAACCTCCAGAATTTGGCTCATAATTCAGAGCCCTCTCCACATGTGCCTCCCTGATACTTCATATCGGCTACCTCTGGCCAAATCCCAGCTGCCAAGACATTGACTGTTCCAAAAACCAAACCCCAGGATTTGCTTACTCCCTTTCCTCCAGCTCAGCTTCTCTTCACACATATAATGCCCTTCACCCTTGAACACTTTCTCAGTGTCTGATCCTATCTCTTCACTCTTACAGTACCTGTGTATGCTTCAGAAGCCTCCAGTTTTCCTAATAAAGTGTTCTGTAGGTCTGATGTTTCTGAGAATGAATAATTCACATCTACTCCCTCTGTGCAGTGTTTGCAGAACAAGCAATCACTGGGTCTTCCAGTGACACCAAAAGAGAAGAGTATGGAAATCCTACAAATTGGGAATTCTGATGATGCTATGGCCTGTGTAAAATTGTCATGGAATGCTTAGAATGGAACCAAGCTTGCTCAGGTGAGGGAAAATGAGACTTGAGCTCCATTAACTTCATGGGAAATATATCTCTGAAAAGGCTGTGGGTTTGTTTCCTGGACTTTCAGTAAAGGATACACTTCCAGCGTCCAGCACAGACAGTACAAAATAGAAGATAACTGTGGAAGAGACATGACAGGAGGAGATGGTTCAGCAAAGAGATGCAGAGGAAGGGAGAAGAGAGAGAGTTGGAGGAGAAAAAGATACTGCATGATGGCACAGTTTTAAGGCAGGGACCTACAATTCTTTCACTCACTTCAGCCTAGTGGTAGAAGCCTTGGAGTCCACAGCCCCTCCCTTTGAATCTCGGCAAACTGTGGGACTGCTTTGACTGGTAGAGTAAAAATAGATGATGCTGTGTGACTTCCAAGGTTAAGCCAGAAAAAGTGCACTCCACCCTCTTATGATGCTTGTTTCTGGGGGTGCATGAGGCAGTTGCCATGTAAGAGGGCCAATTGCCCTGAGACAACCATGCTGGGGAGGCCCAAGCATGTGCTCTGGTTGACAGCCCCAGAAAAGATCAACCTGAGAGCCAAGGTCTGTTGCCAGTCACATGAATGAGCTTCCAATCCCATGGAGCTTCAGATGACTATGGCCCCAGCAGACATCTGACTGCAACCTGGTGAAGACCCCAGGAGAGAACCACCGAGCTCATTCCCTCCCAAACTGCTCACCCATAAAATGGTGAGAAATAGAGAATATTCTGGGACATTTTATTCACAGCAATAGGTGGGTAATTGGAAGAGATGGGAAGGAAGTGAAAGGGAGAGGAGAGGCGAGGAGGGGAAGGATGGAGGAGAGGAAAGGCATAGAGAAGTCAAGGGGAAGGTAAGAAGGAGTCTCCAAAGGACTGGGCAAGATAAGAAGGTGCCAGGCTTAAAGAGGCAGCCCCACAGCAGGAGGCTTGGCCACCACAACACACCAAAACCTGAATGTATCTTTCAAATGAATTCATTGTCTAGTATAACTTGAATCAGGAGGCTCTAAAGAGAGTCTGGGATCCACTTACTGTTGAATAATTCCTTTCCTCTCCACGTCTCTGTTTATCTCTCTCTCTCTCTCTCTTTTTAAAGATTTTATTTATTTATTTAACAGAGATCACAAGTAGGCAGAGAGGCAGGCAGCGGGAGAGGGAGAAGCGGACTCCCTGCTGAGCAGAGAGCCCGATACGGGGCTCGATCCCAGGACCCTAAGATCATGACCTGAGCTGAAGGCAGAGGCTTTAACCCACTGAGCCAGTGGGTTAAACAGCCAGGCACCCCTGTTTATCTCTTTTTTAAAAAGGCTGGTTAAACTGATGAGTATTTCTGAAAATGCTGTTAGCAAATACTACATTAGAATTACTTGGGGGTGGGGAAGGGCTGTCTAAAATAGAGGTCCTCAAGGAACTGCAGATGCCACTGCCCCAGAGCAGCGTCACCCATCTACAGTCAACCTCACCATGTTCTTCAACATGGCTATGAATGGTGAGCCCTTGGTTTGGGTCTCCTTCCAGCTGTTAGCAGACAGAGTTCCAAAGACAGCAGATAACTTTAGTGCTCTGAGCACTGGGGTGAAAGGATTTGGTTGTAAAGATTCCTGATCTCATAGGATTATTCCAGGATTTATGTGCCAATGTGGTGACATCAGTTGCTATAATGGCACTGGTGACCAGTCCATCTATGGGGAGAAATTTGTTGATGAAAATTTCATCTCGGGGCGCCTGGGTGGCTCAGTGGGTTAAGCATCTGCCTTCAGCTCAGGTCATGCTTTCAGGGTTCTGGGATCGAGGCCCACATCAGGCTCTCAGCTCAGTGGGGAGCCTGCTTCCCCCTCTCTCTCTGCCTATCTGTGACCTCTCTCTCTCTCTCTCTCTAAAATAAATAAATAAAATCTTTAAAAAAAATCTTCATTCATATGATGAAGGTGATGGGTTAATAATATCAAAGAGTACTTCTCAATTTGAGGAATTAAGGCAGCTCAGGAACCCAGCCAAATCTAGTAAGCACCTGATGCTTGTCTGTCCCATTAGTCCTTTCAGTCCTTGATTAATGTTAACATACATGAATGACTGGAACAAAATCATTCTGTCCTAGAGGGCAATGGATCAGAGTGGGCCTTGGAAATGGCCAGAATGTTCCTTGAAGTTTGTAGATTCTGCTTACTTGCTGTCCTCAGGAATGCACTCAGAGCCCTAAGGGCTGAGCACAGAGAACCCTCTGCCTTATAAGGACCTCAGTGGAGATGTTTTTCTTTGTTAACAATTTGCTCATTGCTCTGCCCGTTAGAACCCAGAGGATACCTCAAGTGAAATCTTCAAGTGTTACTCAGGGTGTCATACAGAACCAGGACTCCTCATCTTCCCTCTCCTTCTTATTCTCTCCTTGAAGCTCTCTCCAGAGCCAGAAATGCCTAGAGGAAGCTAGAGATGGTTTTGAAACTCAGGGAACATTGAGTTCCACAGCCCCAATCACCCTCCTTTTTTAAAACCCATGTACAAATGGAAGCTTCTAGTAGGAAATAGACTCATCCAAGATCACATAGAAAATCAATAACAAACTGGAGGAAAAAAATCCAGGTTTGAAGGGTAGCAAGGTGTTGACAGATTATACAGCCTACTTGGAAATCAGAATGGATATAGTGGCTATTTGTCAGTCATTTTGTCAATATTCCATTCTTTTTTTTTAATGTTATGTTAGTCACCATACAGTACATCATTAGTTTTTTTGTTTTCTTTTAACTTTTTTAAAAAATTTAATTTAATTTTTAAAATTTTTTTTAAATTTTTTATTTTTTATAAGCATATAATATATTTTTATCCCCAGGGGTACAGGTCTGTGAATCGCCATGTTTACACACTTCACAGCACTCATCATAGCACATATCTCCCCAATGTCCATAACCCCACCCCACCTCCCGACGCCCCTCCTCCCAGCAACCCTCAGTTTGTTTTGTGAGATTAAGAGTCAGTTATGGTTTATCTCCCTCCTGATCCCATCTTGTTTCATTTATTCTTTTCCTACCCCCCAAACCTCCCATGTCTCATCATTAGGTTTTGATGTAGTGTTCCATGATTCATTGTTTGCATATAAGACCCAGTGTTCCATGCAACACATGCCCTCCTTAATACCCATCACTGAGCTAGTCCACACCCCCTTCCCTCTAACAACTGAAGAAGTCTCTACCAGGAGTCTTTCTTTTAAAGATTTTATTTAATTATTTGAGAGAGAGACAGAAAGAGCACAAGCGAGGGGAGGGGCAGAGGGAGAAGAAGAAGACTCCTCGGTGAGCAGGGAACCCAATGCAGGGCTCAATCCCAGGACCCTGAGATCATAACCTGAGCTGGAGACAGATTCTTTTTTTTTTTTTTTTATCATGAAAAAACTGTATTTAGATTTAGCCAGCTGGACTCAGTTTAGATGATCCCAATTTTGTTGGCAACATCCAAAGCATCATAGTCAGGGGCCAGCCGAACGTATGCCTTCTTCTCTCCATCATGCCTGATTAAGGTGTTGACCTTGGCTACATTAATGTCATAGAGCTTCTTCACAGCCTGTTTGATCTGGTGCCTGTTGGCCTTGACATCCACAATGAACACAAGTGTGTTGTTGTCTTCTATTTTCTTCACGGTGGACTCAGTAGTCAGGGGGAACTTGATGATGGCAGAGTGGTCAAGCTTGTTTCTCTTTCGAGGGTATTTGGGTTGCCTTCAGAGACTCAGAGTCTTGGGTCGTCGGAACGTAGGTGATGTGCGGATCTTCTTTTTTTTGTGACTGTGGACGCCTTTCAGCACCGCTTTCTTGGCTTTCAAAGCCTTTGCTTTGGCTTCGGCTTTGGGAGGGGCAGGGGCTTCCTTCTTAGCTTTCGGCGCCATCTTCGTAAAAGGGATTCTGGAGACAGATTCTTAACCAACTGAGCGACCAAGGTGCCCTGAAATTCTTTATATGAGGTAAAACCAGCTTTCTACCATAAAAGCTGAAAAAGTTAAACTCTATCATTCAAGATTCAGTAAAGGACACAGAAACTACACTCAGCCTTTCAAACAGAGAAGACTTAATACTGAAAATTGGCTATATGAGCATTTGTGGGGGTTGGGAGATACTTTCATCACTCCTAGATTTGAAAGAATAAAATCTTTAGGGTTCATAGACCTAGGAGTTCATAGATGGGGCTCCGGCATAGCTGTTGCTCATATATCTGGAAGGACAGAGAGGAGAGGCTAGGATCGTCTGGCTGGCACTCAGTCTTCTAAAATGCACTGTGACTGGTTTTCAGACCTCTGAGGGGAACCTGGATCAAATGGTACTGGGTTCACTGAGTCAGAAGATACAGCCAACTGGTGCTAGTTATCAGAGGCAGTGCAATGCATATGGCTTGGAAAGTGCCAAAAGAATCCAGAGGAGAGAAGTATAACTGTGTTTTGCTGGTGGAGACATGCTAACCAGACCCAGAAAAGGAAGAAAACTCCATATCCCCTCATTTCACCTGTCAATTTCTTCTCAGTGTCTCCCATGCAGAGTCTAACTGGAACTGCTGGAAGTAACTGACAAAAGAATGAGGGAAAACTTAGTTTGTAGAGTCCCACTGGAAGCATCACAGAGAAGAGTATGAAATAATAGACTTGCAACTGGACATATGCATTCTCCCAGCCTCTCTTGCAGCTAGGAGGTAGGCACTTGTCTTGGGCTCAATCAGACATTCCCACATTGAACAGACATTGAACTGGAAACTAGTAAGCAAAGAAGAAATGCCAATGGGGAATTTATTTTGATAGAAACAGTGACAACAGACAACCTAATCCTGTTTCTGGTAGTAGCAGGGATGATGGTGATGGCACAATGGGGCAAGATGGTACAAGTGTTCAGTGTTCTGTTGACTCTGGCCCCAACTTTGTAGCCTTACTTATTCCCAGCCATTCTCCTAGTCTTGTTTTCTTGTCCTTCTGGACAAGAAAAAAATAAATTTCCTTTCTGCTCAAAATAACCAGAATTGCATTTATGTCTAGAAACCCTGATGGATATAGCAAGGATGGCACCTGGAGGAACTTTGAGCCTAGAAGTCTGAATGAGCACAAGAGAACTTTTATCTTGGAGCCCCTGGATGGCTCAATCAGTTGAGAGTCTGACTCTTGGTTTCAGCTCAGGTCATGATCTCAAGGTTGTAAGATTCAGCCCTTCCTTGGACTCTGTGCTGGGCATGGAGCCTGCTTAAGATTCTCTCTCTTCCTCTCCCTCTGCCCTTTCCCCCTGCTTGTGCATGTTCTCTCTCTCAAAAAAAGAAAAGAGAACTTTTTTCTTGGCAGAGAGGTTGTCACTCTTCCATGATGTGTTTCAATGGAGTTTTTCTCCATGATTTGTTCTCGAAGCCTGTCATCATGTTATGAGCCCCATATTTCTCTAGGTTAAGTTTTACCTTGAAAAAGTCTGCCATGTAGAACCTGGATGTCCAGATGTATGTAACACTGAGGTCATTTACTATCTGACTTTCTCACTGGAAGGATCTAGTCATTAGGAATAACTGGAGCTTGAATGAAAATCAGAGAGAACATTCTCTTCAAAATAACAGGATAAAGCAAAACTAGTTCCATGAAGAGCAGAAAAACTTTGAGCTTGAGGAACTGTTCAATAAAGCTGGCCCCAGCCCTTAGATTCTGTGCAACAATGAGTCACTCTGTCTCTTCTTTGGGCCCCAGTTACCATACTTGCACCATTGGAAAAGACAAAGAAGGAATCTTCCCCCACAGATTCACCTGAAGATCTCATCCTTCCCACCTCCAGTGACATCCAAAAAGATATTAATGGTGGTAGTGATGGGAGAAGAGCAGATATGTGCAGAGCCACAGAAGATCCAGTAAAACATACTATAGACTATACACCTCCCAGAAAGACGTGAGGCTCCGGGTCCTTGTTCTACATCTTCCTCTCATCAATTGAACTGCACTCCACCACAGTAACATATCAGGAAGGGAGAACTGAGCCCGTGTAACTATCATTGCTTTTTGAAATTTCCACTTAGATTTCTCAAGACATAAATTATTCTTAAAGTGATCAACCTTATTTTTGCCCTCTGGACATTTATTTGGAACATAAATAAGGTAAAAATGGAAATCAACTCCTTTGGTATGTGAGTGTTTATGATAAATGTATTTGTTACACGTACAAGCACATCTTCTCTCTAAGCCCTGGTTCCCATATTATATAAAATGAGAATGGCAAAATATCTATTCCAAGGACTTTCTATGAGAATGTAATGAGACAAAGCAGAAAACTTCCTGACATATAGTTAGTGCTCAAGTCATGTTAGTCTCCTTCCCTTTCTAGATAAGACAAAGGTTACCTGGAGGTTAGAATCTAAATGGAGAAACTTCATTCTTTCAAAATTCCACCCAATTTACTTCCCCCATTCCCATACCACTCAATCAATGGGTCTCGATCAAGAGTAATTTAATTAATCCTTTACACATACACACACATGCATGCACATATAATTGATGTGAGGTTAGTAAAACCTCTTTGATAAGTATAAGAGCTGGATAACCAACAAGAAGTTCCTACTAGCTTCTCTAATGTGCATTTAATAAATCTTAAACTTGCCCTCCATCTTCTAAAACTACAATAACCCTACACCGAAGTCACCTGATAAAAGGCCAAGTCACTGAGTCATGGCCAAAGTTCCCCCAGGACAACCTGGGTACAGAATGCCTGGTTTTCAAAGTCCAGTGCCTCCCACACTGACCCACAAAGCCTGTTCAGTAAAAAAAAGTACAGACACACCTCATCAAGCACTACCCTCACTGCATGGAGTTTTTATCATGCTGCCAATGTCAGAAATTTTTTAAATTAAAGGACACAGAAACTACACTCAGCCTTTCAAACAGAGAAGACTTAATACTGAAAATTGGCTATATGAGCTTTCTGCAGAGTATCCTAACCTTGACACTATTAACTCTGTATGGTAGGGCTATCCTGTACCTTGCAGGATGTTTAGCAGAATCCCTGGCCTCTACCAATAGGTCCCTTCCCATTCCCAAGTTGTGATCATCTAAATCGTCTCAGACATTGTCACATGTCCTAGGGGACACACTCTCTCTCAAATAAATAAATAAAATCTTAAAAAATAAAAAATACAAAAAACAAATGTTGTCTACCTGGATATAGTTTTTAAAATCATATTATAATACATAATACCTACATTTTATAGAAAGTAATATCTACATTTTATAGAAATTTCAAACGTACCAAAGTGTAAGGAAGAAAGTTAAAAATTGTCAGAATCTTACCTTCCAGAGACTTTCACTTGCACATGTAGCTTTCTGCATGTATGCAAACACATGAAGCTACTACAGATCACAGATTCTTATATATGACTGGGATACTAAACCTCTCAATAACCTGACAGACCAGTGGTTTTCAAAGTTTGTCTCCTTTTCTGGTAGCAGGAGCATCACCTGAGAATTTACTAATTCCTAGTCTTACTGGATCAGAATCTCTGGGAGTGTTTCTCTCACAACATGTGTTTTTTGTTTTGTTTTGTTTGTTTGTTTTTCTCACAATTTGTGTTTTAAGAAGCCTTCCAGGTGATTCTGATATACATTCCAGTTTAAGAACCTCTGTTGGGTGGCTCAGTTGGTTAAGTATCTGATTCGTGATTTCAGCTCAGGTCATGATCTCATGGTCATGAGATTGAGTTCCCCACTGAACGTGGAGCCTGCTTAAGATTCTCTCTCTCCCTCTGCCTCTGCCCCCTCCCTTTGCACACACACTCTCTCTCTCTAAAGGAAAAGAGAGAGAGAGAGAGAGAGAACCTCTTCTAGAAAGGAAGAGAATGTACTAGTCAACCAGACAGGTATCCTATAGTCAGACAACCGAGTCTAGGTCATGGCTATACTACTTACCAACTCTATATTTTGGGAACATTATTTAACCTCTCTGAGAGCTTCCGTGTCTTCTATAAAATAGAGCAAATGATTTAACCCACTTTATTGATCAACCATTCTGATGTATGTAAAGCTCTCAGTATAATTTAGTTCTTACTAGATTCTTGTCTTAGAACTAGTCAGATATGATGATGATGCGCCATAAAAAACTTGTGGAATGCAGCTCAAGTGGTTTTTAGAGGGAAATTTTTCACGTGTTTCTATTTGAAAAGAATAAAGTCGTATGTCGTTAACCATGTACAGAACCCAAGATGTTAGGGAAGAACTACAGAGTAAATCTCACACAAAAAATAGACAAAAACTGGGGTGCCTGGGTGCTCACTGGGTTAAAGCCTCTGCCTTGAGCTCAGGTCATGATCTCAGGGTCCTGAGATCGGGCCCCGCATTGAGCTCTCTGCTCAGCGGTGAGCCTTCTTCCCCTCTCTCTCTGCCTGCCTCATTGCCCACTTGTGATCTCTGTCTGTCAAATAAATAAATAATACCTTTTAAAAAATAGACAAAAACTATAAAGAGTAGAATAGAAGGCAAGATAGAGAACAGCAAAAGCTATCAGTTGTGGGGGAGAGGAAGTGAAAAAAGATTTTTGTAAAGCATTCAGCAAGCTTCCTTTATACGTAACACATACACATGCACATACTTATTTCCACATATTCAGTCATGCACAGAGGGCATCATTTTTTAAAGCTTATTTATTTATTTGAGAGAGAGAGCCCACAGAGGGGAGGGGCAGAAAGAGAGGGAGTCTTAAGCAGACTCCACATGGACTCCCCCAGGAGCCAGACTCAGGGCTCAATCTCACGACCCTGAGGTCATGACCTGAGCTCAAACCAAGTCAGATGCTCAACTGACTGTGCCACCCAGGTACCCCACAATATTCCTTTATTTTAGTGAAATGGAGGAGCAGAGAGGTAGGACTGAGAAAATTAAAAAGCAAGTAGGACTCCACCTCTTGCAGAGTTACCTCTAAATGTCCAGGGGATGAGGCTGGGATATGCAGGAACATCACAACATGCCCCACTCTGCCTCTCATCCTGATTGGACTACCTCTTCTGTCTCTTTCTTATTATCCTTCACCATTAGAGGTGAAGAGCCATATAGATAAGGGGTATAAGATAAAAGCCATACAGGTAAGAGGATAAGAGAGCTTGAACCTTTGCTCTTGCTTGTGTGAAAGATGCTTGATGCCTGAATATCTGCCATAAGAGTGATCATCCATCCATTCATTCTCCAACAACAAACATGGATTGAGAACTTGCCAGCCTTTGCAGCCTGCCTATCCTGGGTTTGGTTCTTGGCCCGGCAGTCTCCAGCATGACATTAGGAAAGGCCCTTCACCTCTCTGGCCTTAGTTTCTTTATGTAAAGTTGGAAATCTTAATATCCACCTTGAAGGATAATAGCAAGGATAAAACCATTTCCATAAAAGGGACATAAAAAGAGAATACAAAGAAATTTGTAACCCTGCCTTAGAGAATCTTATAGCTTTATTTCTGTTAACAAACTGAGCTAAAAATCAGGCCGGGGTTAGGCATGTACTTTTCAGAAATGAGCTTGAGATCTTTGCTCTCAAGAGTCTTCTTGTTAAGGAAGAGAGGGAGTATTTAGAGCTGCTACTATTTATTGGTGCTTTTCTATATATCAGTGCTAGCCACTGGTTATTTCTAACCCCTTAGTAAGCCTCAAATGTGGACATACTCCCATCTCACAGTGAAAGGAATGGAATGTCAAAGATATAAGTGATTTATCCAAGATCACACAGTCAGGGAATGATTGAGTCAATCCCAAGTCAGTCCTCCTTTCATGATGGAATATCATTCTAGAAGGACTATGACATAGAACATGGAACCTGGGAAATCTTACTTATAAGGCATAGAAATTCAGATCTGAAAGGATACTCAAAGATGACAGAGTTAAACTCCTTAATTTTACAAATGAAGAAATGGGGTTTTGGAGAGGTTAAGTGGATGCATGATCCTGAAGTAGTAAGGAGCAGGGCTAAGATTTGAATTCAGTTGAGTTGGATCCTTAAGTATGGGATTTTCACCACATTAGGCTACTCTCAGAAGTAAAAACCTCAACTTCTCTGTAGATGGGTAAGACCATGGCAGGGTTGGCTGGGTGGGTCAAGTGGGCCAGGTGGGACTATGAAGAGGAAGGTGATGGCTTTGGCCTCTCTCAGCTCTTTTCTATCTTTGGGTCCTGCCAGGCTTGGCTCCTGAAATGCATGCAATCTCTCTTTGGAATTTGGCTGTTGGCCAAATCGATTCTTCCTGCTGTGTTCTTGAAATCACTCATCTCTGTGCCAGAAATTCTACCAATATTAAAAACATGTTTAAATTCTCACAACCTTCCCCTAAAACTACGTACATCCACACAAATATGCTGGGGAAATGAATTAGAGTTAACAGCCACTTACACTTTGTTTGAATTATTCCTCAGCCTATTGGAGGACGGAGTGAACGGTAAATCTGAAAACACTGGGCAAGACACCAGAAGGACTTGCAATAGAAAAGAAAAAGAATTCCTGGAATCATGTGAAACAAGACAAAGGACAGAAACCAGAGAGGCAAAGGGAATTGTGGGTGGGGGGTGAAGATTTTAGGATCATTGTGTTTTGTTAGTCACCATAAAATATATCATCAGTTTTGACACAGTGTTCCAAGATTCATTGTTTCCATACAACACCAGTGCTCCATCCAATATGTGCCCTACTTAATACCCACCACCAGGCTTACCCATCTTCCCACCCTACCCTCTAAAACCTTCAGTTTGTTTCTTAGAATTCACAGTCTCTCGTGGTTCATCCCCACCTCCGATTTCCCCCAATTCACTTTTCCTTTCCTTCTCCTAATGTCCTCCATGATATTCCTTATGTTCCACAAGTAAGTGAAACCATATGATAATTGACTCTCTCTGCTTGACTTATTTCACTCAGCATAATCTCCTCCAGTCCCATCCATGCTGATGCAAATGTTGGGTATTCATTCTTTCTGATGGCTGAGTAATATTCCATTGTATATATGGACCACATTTTCTTTAACCATTTGTCTGTGGAAGGGCATCTTGGCTCTTTCCACAGTTTGGTGACTGTGGCCATTGCTGCTATGAACATTGGGGTACATGTGGCCCCTCTTTTCACTTTCATCTCTATCTTTTGGGTAAATACCCAGTAATGCAATTTCTGGGTTGTAGGGTAGCTCTATTTTTAACATCCTGAGGAACCTCCATACTGCTTTCCAGAGTGGCTGCATTGGCTTGCATTCTCATGGTACTGGAGAGTATTATGCTAAGTAAAATAAGTCATTCAGACAAAGACAATTATCATATGGTTTCACTTATATTTGGAATATGCAGAATAGTGCAGGAGACACCAGGGGTATAGGTGGTGGTGGAGGGGGACTGAATGGGAAGAAGTCGGAGAGGAAGACAAGACAAATGAGACTCTTGACTCTGGGAAACAAACTGAGGGTTGTGGAAAGGGAGTGGGTGGAGGGGGGTGGGGTAATTCGGTGATGGGCAGTAAGGAGGGCATGTGTCCTGATGAGCACTGGGTGTTATACACAATTAATGAATCACTGAACATTATATAAAAAGCTAATGATGTCCTATACCATGGCTAATTGAATTTAAATTTTAAAATGAAAAAAAAAATCTAAAAAAGTGAAAATTTTTTCCAATTTATTTATTTTCAGAAAAATAGTATTCATTATTTTTTCACCACACCCAGTGCTCCATGCAATCCATGCCCTCTATAATACCTACCACCTGGTACCCCAACCTCCCACACCCCCGCCACTTCAATCCCCTCAGATTGTTTTTCAGAGTCCATAGTCTCTCATGATTCACCTCCCCTTCCAATCTACCCCAACTCCCTTCTCCTCTCTAACACCCCTTGTCCTCCATGATATTTATTATGCTCCACAAATAAATGAAACCATATGATAATTGACTCTCTCTGCTTCTGTACCCCAATGTTTATAGCAGCAATGGCCACGGTTGCCAAACTATGGAAAGGGAAATTTTTAAAAAAGAAGCTGTTGTATATGGAGAAACACAGATAACATTAACTGATTTCCATTACTGTTTCCACAGTAAGGTTTCCAAGGCCCACTGTTGGAAAGTCACAGAGCTGGACATGGAGCCCAGACTGGTCCATTTCCAAGTCCATGATCATACTGCTATGCTACACTTTTTTATAGATCTCAGAAATTCCCTCAAGGGGCTGATTTCCAGCCACAACTTTTGTTCAAAGGGTTTGCTGCCAAGACAACAGACACATCCCACTCTCCTCCTCCACCCCATCACTTTCCATTACATCACTACTCATTAAAAGGAAGTCACTTGGGGCACTTGGGTGGCTCAGTGGGTTGAGGCCTCTGCCTTCGGCTCAGGTCGTGATCTCAGGGTCCTGGGATCGAGCCCCTTGTCGGGCTCTGCTCAGCAGGGAGTCTGCTTCCCTTCCTCTCTCTCTGCCTACTTGTGATCTCTGTCTGTCAAATAAATAAATAAAATCCTTAAAAAAATAATAAAAATAAAAGGAAGTCATTTGGTCCAGCCCACACTTCAGGAAGGAAGTGTGCAGGGGCATTTATACCAAGAGGTGAGGAATGTTTGGGGCCATGTTGGAAGTCTGTCTGCCCAGGGAGTAACTTGATGACAGTGACTGCTAGAAGTCTCAGTTCTTTTTCCCTTCCCCACTTTTCTTCCCTGATATTTGTTCACAGATGGAAAGCTCAAGGCTCATAGTGCCTGATCCCAGTGAGTACAAATACCCAAATGGTCCTACAACATCAACTCTAGGTTCTGAGAGATGTTTTGTTATAAAAGTTGCTTAAGTGGAAAGATAAACAAAAATTGCCAGAAATAAAAAAACCAGTCCACTGGATGCCAAATAAGCTGCATGGAGCCTGGGAATAATCCTTTGACATGATATTGAGGGTATAATTAAATTTCTTAATTCTGAGGTGCTTGCCTGGCTCAGTCAGAGGAGTGTGGAACTTTCAAGTTTAACCCCCCACATTGGGTGTAGAGATTACTTAAATAAGTAAATAAACCTTTTAAAAAATTTCTTAATTCACTATGATGGAGGAAGGTCTTCCAAATGCCCCTGCGGGCAGTAGCAAGATTCTCAAGGCCTTTAAAAAGAAACTTTTTGGGTACCTGGGAGGCTCAGTTGGTTAAGCAACTGCCTTCGGCTCAGATCATGATCCCAGAGTTCCAGGACTGACTCCTGCATCTGGCTCCTAGCTCCACGGGGAGTCTGCTTCTCTCTCTGAACTTCTCCCCTCTCATGCTCTCTCTCTCTCTCTCTCTCTCTCTCAATAAAAATAAATAAATAAATAAAAATCTTAAAAAAAAAAAGAAAAGAAACTTTCTGGGAAGAATAATAGAGAATAATTTAGGAGCACATATTAATGCAGATTTATAATCTGTTTTTATCAGTTAATAGTTTTGGGTGAATATTTTCTCATATCATCAAATATTCTGCAGCATGGAGCACTGGGTGTTATATGCAAACAATAAATCATGGAACATCAGGTCTTGGGATTGAGTCCCACATCAGGCTCCTGGCTGGTTCATCAGGGATCCTGCTTCTCCCTCTTTTTCTGCTTCTGTCTGCCTCTCTCCCTCTCTCAAATGAATAAATAAAACCTTAAAAACCTTATGGTATACTGTACAGTGACTAACATAACATAATAAAAAAATATTCTGCAACATAATTCCTAAAGGGCACAGAGCTTTCCTTGTATGGATAGCTTATATTTTTTTAAAGCAAGCTGTTCCACATCCTCTCCAACACTTGTTGATTCTTGTCTTGTTAATTTTGGCCATTCTATCTGATGTAAGATGGTATCTCAATGTGGTTTTTTTTTTTTTAATTTTTTTAAAGATTTTATTTCTTTATTTGACAGAGAGAGATCACAAGTAGGCAGAGAGGCAGGCAGAGAGAGAGAGGAGGAAGCAGGCTCCCTGCTGAGCAGAGAGCCCGATGCAGGACTCGATCCCAGGACCCTGAGATCATGACCTGAGCCGAAGGCAGCGGCTTAACCCACTGAGCCACCCAGGCGCCCTCTCAATGTGGTTTTGATTTGAATCTCCCTGATGGCTAATGATGATGAAGATTTTTTCATGTGTCTGTTAGCCATTGTATGTCTTCTTTGGAGAAGTGCCTGTTCATGTCTTCTGCCCATTTTTTGACTTGATCAACTGTTTTTTGGGTGTTAAGTTTGAGGAGTTCTTTATAGATCTTGGATATCAGCCCTTTGTCTGTACTGTCCTTTGCAAATGTCTTCTCCCATTCCATGGGTTGCCTCTTTGTTTAGTCGACCATTTCCTTTGCTGTGCAGAAGCTTTTGATCTTGATGAAGTATCAAAAGTTTACCTTCGCTTTTGCTTCCTTTGCCTTTGGAAATGTGTTGAAAGAAGTTGCTGTGGCCGATGTTGAAGTGGTTACTGCCTATGTTCTCCTCTAGGATTTTGATGGATTCCTGTATGATGTTGAGGTTGGTAAGGCCACTTTGGAAAACAGTGTGGAGATTCCTTAAGAAATTAAAAATAGAGCTTCCCTATGACCCTGCCATTACACTACCGGGTATTTACCCCAAAGATACAGATGTAATGAAAAGAAGGGCCACATATACCCCAATGTTTATAGTAGCAATGATCACAATTGTCAAACTGTGGAAAGAGTCAAGATGCCCTTCAACAGATTAATGGATAAAGAAGATATGGTCCATATATACAATGGAGCATTATGCCTCTATCAGGATGGATGAATACACAACTTTTGTATCAGCATGGATGGGACTGGAGGAGATTATGCTGAGTGAAATAAGTCAAGCAGAGAAAGTTAATTATCATATGGTTTCACTTACTTGTGGAACATAAGGAATAACATGGAGGACATTAGGAGAAGGAAAGGAAAAGTGAATTGGGGGAAATTGTGTGTGGGGGGTGTGATGAACCATAAGAGACTGTGAACTCTGAGAATCAAACTGAGGGTTTTAGAGGGGAAGGGGGTGGGTGGTGGGTGAGCCTGGTGGTAGGTATTAAGGAGGGCATGTATTGCATGGAGCACTGGGTATTGTACATAAACAATGAATCTTGGAACAATGAAAAAAATTAAATTAAAAAATATATAAAAACAAGTAAAAAGAAACCCCAATTTACTTTTAAATGTGAAATATATTATCTCACATGACCAGATGTCCAACAATAAGGAAGTTTCTGGGTAAGGAAGGATGAGTAGTTTAAAAATGACATTCAAGCGGTGCCTTGGTGGCTCAGTCAGTTAAGTACCCAACTCTTGATTTCTCTCAGGTCATGATCTCAGGGTCATGAGTCAGGCTAAGTCAGGCTCTGCACTCATTGGGGAATCTGCTTGAAATTCTCTTCCTCACCCTTTGCCCCTCCCCCCACACACTCTCTCTAAAACAAATAAATCATTTTTTTTAATGACAAAAAAAAGCAAGCTATGATTGAATGTTAAGATTTTTTATGGTTTTTCAATATAATAAGTAATGTTGCAAAGATAAAAATCACTGTGAAACATTTCAGATTGTTTAGTTGTGAGAAATTCTAAGAAGTAGAATTTCTGGATCAAAGAGGACATGCATTTTTAAAGCATTTTGATACATAATACCTTTCATTGAAATTTTAATAATTACCACTTAGGAAACACTTATGATGTGCCAGGAAGCAACCTTAGTGCCTTGCATACATTATCTCATTTAATGTCCTCAACATCCTGGAGAGGAAGATTCTATTAATAACTGCATCTTACAAATGAGAAAGTTGAAGGTCAGGAAGATAAATGACTTGCCCCAAATAGCAGACTGGCAAGGAATGAAGCTGGTGTTTGAATCAAAGTCTGACTCCACTAATGAAATACTGTATGGTAACTAACATAACATAATAAACAACAGTCACACAAAAACAGACACATAGATCAATGGAACAGAATACCGAGCCCAGAAATAGACCCTCAACTCTATGGCCAACTAATCTTTGACAAAGCAGGAAAGAATGTCCAATGGAAAAAAGACAGACTCTTCAACAAATGGTGTTGGGAAAATTGGGCAGCCACATGCAGAAAATGAAACTGGACCATTTCCTTACACCACACATGAAAATAGACTCAAAATGGATGAAGGACCTCAATGTGAGAAAGGAATCCATCAAAATTCTTGAGAAAAACACAGGCAACAACCTCTTCGACTTCAGCCACAGCAATTTCTTCCTAGGAACATTGCCAAAGGCAAGGGAAGTAAGGGCAAAAATGAACTCTTGGGACTTCATCAAGATCAAAAGCTTTTTCACAGCAAAGGAAACAGTTAACAAAACCAAAAGACAACTGACAGAATGGGAAAAGATATTTGCAAACGACATATCAGATAAAGGGTTAGTATCCAAAATCTATGAAGAGCTTATCAAACTCAACACCCAAAGAACAAATAATCCAATCAAGAAATGGGCAGAGGACATGAACAGACATTTCTGCAAAGAAGACATCCAGATGGCCAACAGACACATGAAACATTCTCCACATCACTGAGCATCAGGGAAATACAAATCAAAACCACAATGAGATACCAACTCACACCAGCCAGAATGGCTAAAATTAACGTCAGGAAATGACAGATGCTGGCGAGGATGCGGAGAAAGGGGAACCCTCCTACACTGTTGGTGGGAATGCAAGCTGGTGCAACCACTCTGGAAAACAGCATGGAAGTTCCTCAAAAAGTTGAAAATAGAGCTACCCTATGACCCAGCAATTGCACTACTGGGTAGTTACCCTAAAGATACAAACATAGTGATCCAAAGGGGCACGTGCACCTGAATGTTTATAGAAGCAATGTCCACAATAGCCAAACTATGGAAAGAACCTAGATGTCCTTCAACAGATGAATGGATAAAGAAGGTGTGGTATATATACACAATGGAATACTATGCATCCACCAAAAGAAACGAAATCTTGCCATTTGTGACGATGTGGATGGAACTAGAGGGTATTATGCTTAGCAAAATAAGTCAATCAGAGAGGGACAACTATCATGTGATCTCCCTGATATGAGGAAATGGAGATACAATGTAGGGCGTTTGGGAGGTAGGAAAAGAATAAATGAAACAAGATGGGATCAGGAGGGAGACAAACCATTAGAGACTCTTAATCTCACAAAACAAACAGGGTTGCTGGGGGGAGGCGGGTAGGGAGAGGGTGGTGGGGTTATGGACATTGGGGAGGGTATGTGCTATGGTGAGTGCTGTGAGGTGAGTAAACCTGGCGATTCACAGACCTGTACCCCTGGGGATAAAAATATATGTTTATAAAAAAATAAAAAATTTAAAAAAAAAAAAGAGTAAAAGCCTCCATCTGCTCCAGTAGGACACAGTAGAAATGGCCAAAACCAGCAGGGATAACCACTTATCTGTTGAGCTGGGAGAAAGGCAGAGCAGGACAAAGAATGTGACAGCTGGGAGTGCATCACCCCCAAGCAATAGGCTCAAACTAGAGACAAAGGATTGGGAGATGGGGCCGGAGGAAGGAGATTGAGTGAAAGCCCTTGAGAAATCTCCTCTTCCCTATTTGAGCTATTCATAAAGGGCCCAACGTACAAAGGCACCTTGTGCTTTTCTCTTTTGATGCACGGATGAGCATATGACTACTGTGGAGAGATTTTGTAGAGTAAACAGATGCCCAAGTTCTGTCCCAACATGTGGATAAACCCCTCTTAGGAATAGGATACTCCATTAAATACCAGGACTAAACCCCAGCATAGAACACTTAACCAAAACTCAGAGGAGAGATCCCCAAAATGCCAAGAAAGTTTACTCCCTACCCCTAGCCTGTCCCTGGGCTCAGGACCATAGCTAGACCACAATATTCAACCCTCACACTGGAGAGATGGGAAGCCCAAAGGAGCTCAGTAAGGGATAGAAAGAGAAGAACCATTGTTTGGCAACCATTCAATGATCACTGAAACTGGCAGAATCATCAACGGATGTTAAAACTAATAAATAAAATTTTGAGAAGCAAAAGGATATTTACAGAGCTACAAAGCATATTCTGATGGATGCTTATTCCTTACAAGGGGGGGTGGAATAGGAATTTGATTGTGGAGAATCCTGGCAGACACAACCTTACTCAAGTAATCAAAGTTAACATCATCACTCTTAACAGAACAAATCAACATCATGTACCATCTGATGGTACACTGCAAAGAACACTCTGTCTCTTCAGTAGTATTGCTGCCAAAACCAAAAATGCCTAGCATGAATCTGATCATGAGAAAGTATCAGATAAGCTTGATTGAGGGACATTCTGTAAAATAACTGGCCTGTGGTGTTCCAAAATGTCAATGTCACAAAAGATTAAAAAAAAAAAAATCAAGGAATTTTTCTGGATTAAAGAAGATTAAAGACAATTGAATTCCATGCAGGATCCAGAATTTTCTTTTCCTCTAAAGGACATTATTGAAACATCTGGTGAATTCTGGGTAAGTTCTAGAGACAGACTTCATGGGTATGCAACTAAGCCACATTGGGCCCTGTACTCGGGAGGACCCTGCACCTGAGGTTAGTGATCTGTGGTCATTGACTTGATATTCTCAGGATTTTTACTTTTGAATTTGTTCTTTGTAGGTGAAGACCATTAGGAGAATATAGGATACTGTGGGTACATGCAGCCTTGGCACAAAAGCCATCCCACCACTTGCTAACTTCCCCGGACGGATTCTTAGCAGCCAACTCTCGGTCTCCTGGCACTCTGGCTCTGCCCAGTAACCCCATTTCCACCTTCACCCCCTTGACCCTGACACCCTACAGTTGGGGTGGCAATTGAGTCACTTAGTGGGGAGGCCCAAGGTGTGTCATTGCCTTCACCTCCCCTGTGGGGGCATGGAAATGGGTACAAGGGGGTGAGAGGTGTGCACACCCTGTGACATTTTGGGGCAGGCTATGGCAGCCAGTGTCTCTGTTTGCACCACGGTGCATCTAGGAGGCCACTTGGAAGGGGCTAACCTCTCACGCTTTCCAATCCATGTACCAAGTACAGAGACTGAAATCCCTTGGAGATCACCCACCCATGGTTAGAGTGGGGGAACTGTAGAAAGAGGAAACTGATTTCCCCACCCATGGCTGGGGCATGGAACTAGAGCCAAGCATCAAGTGGAATGCTCGAGGACACAGGGCAAAGTATCAGAGCAGGGACCTTGGGCACCTCTGAAAGTCTTCACTGCCCCCAAAGTATCTTCCTGCCCAAGGGAGAGTGAAATTGAGTAATAAATAAGAAGCACTATGACAAGTCTAGAGAGAGACTCTACAAGAAAAGAAAAAGCATTATATGTGAGGACCTTTAGTGGCACATTTTCCCCAGCTGTGAGGACCAAGCCCCCTAAATTATGTAGCCAGTCCTGTCTGTTGATTAGATAGTAATATCATATCAATGTTAATTTCCTGAATTTGATTATTATGGTCCTATGGTTACCTAAGAGAATGCCTTTAGTTTTAGGAAATTGACTGAAGTATTTAAGATGTCTACAACTTACTCTCATGTGCTACAGAGAAATATACTATGTGGTGGAAGGTGTGGAGAGAGGGAAAGAAATGAAAAAAAAAAAAAAATGTGGTACAGGGTACCTGGGTGGCTCAGTGGGTTGAGCCTCTGCCTTCAGCTCAAGTCATAATCTCAGAGTCCTGGGATCCAGCCCCGCATCAAGCTCTCTGCTCAGTGGGGAGCCTGCTTCCCCCTCTCTCTCTGCCTGCCTCTCTGCCTACTTGTGATCTCTCTCTCTCTCTCTCTGTGTCAAATAAATAAATAAATCTTTAAATAAAACTAAAGGAAAAAACTGTAAAACGTAAGCATGCAATGGATAGACATAGAGTATGTAGGAAATCTCGGCACTAAGCTTACAACCATTAGTCTGAAATTATGTCAAAAGTAAAAGTTGAAAGAAAAGAATACAATAAAGCCTAAAAAAGAAAAAAAAAGACAAAGAGAAATAAGCCTCAACTACATCATAGCTACCAAGAGGGTGGGATACAGTGTCCCATGAAACCACAGGCCAAAGTGACAAAAAGAACCGTAGGGAACAGGAACTCCCCAAGAAAGTTGGAGAACTGTCCTGCGATTGTGTGGTGCACCTCACTGGCATATGAATATGTCGAGAGATTTATGTCATTTCAAAGCATTTTTTAAAAATTTATTTGAGAGGGAGAGAGTCAGCACAAGCAGGAGGGAGAGGCAGATGGAGAGAGAGAAGTAGACGCCCCACTGGGGGAGGACCTCAATCCCAGGACCCCAAGATCAGGACCTGACCCAAAGGCAGATGCTTAACCTACTGAGCCCCCCTGGAGCCCCTCAAAGCAGTTTTGAGTTCTACATCAGACATCATGAATAAGCCAATGGAGAGGCTTCTGTGCTCCAAATCTCTCAGCCAGCCCAGGCACCTACCTACCCAGGAGTCTGTGTAGATTGCTACCTGGAGTTTGGCTCAAATGGGTCCTGTGGGCCAGGGGGAGCCCTGCCTACTGACTGGAAATCGCCAGCCTCCCATTCGTGAGCTCTTGTTTTCAGACTGATGGCAGCTGCCTTCCATTGCCTCTTCCCCTAGTGCCAAGATCCTGCCCATAATCCTAAAACTATCCCTACCTAACGCATAAGAAACACAACAGTACAGACAAAGGTTGATATCCAGGATCTATAAAGAACTTCTCAAACTCAACACACACAAAACAAATAATCATATCAAAAAATGGGCAGAAGTAGGCATCTGGGTGGCTCAGTGGGTTGGGCTGCTGCTTTTGGCTCAGGTCATGATCTCAGGGTTCTGGGATCGAGTCCCGCATCGGGCTCTCTGCTCAGCAGGGAGCCTGCTTCCTCCTCTCTCTCTCTCTGCCTGCCTCTCTGCCTACTTGTGATCTCTCTCTGTCAAATAAATAAATAAAATCTTTTAAAAAAATGGGCAGAAGATATGAACAGACACTTCTCCAATGAAGACATACAAATGGCTATCAGACACATGAAAAAATGTTCATCATCACTAGCCATCAGGGAGATTCAAATTAAAACCACATTGAGATATCACCTTATACCAGTTAGAATGGCCAAAATTAGCAAGACAGCAAACATGTGTTGGAAGGGATGTGGAGAAAGGGAACCCTCTTACACTGTTGGTGGGTATGCAAGTTGGTGCAGCCACTTTGGAGAACAGTGTGGAGATTCCTCATGAAATTAAAAATAGAGCTTCCCTATGACCCTGCAATTGCACTACTGGCTATTTACCTCAAAGATACAGATGTCGTGAAAAGAAGGGCCATCTGTACCCCCATGTTTACAGCAGCAATGGCCACAGTCGCCAAACTGTGGAAAGAACCAAGATGCCCTTCAACGGACGAATGGATAAGGAAGATGTGGTCCATATACACGATGGACTATTATGCCTCCATCAGAAAGGATGAATACCCAACTTTTGTAGCAACATGGACGGGACTGGAAGAGATTATGCTGAGTGAAATAAGTCAAGCAGAGAGAGTCAATTATCATATGGTTTCACTTATTTGTTGAGCATAACAAATAATGTGGAGGACATGGGGAGATGGAGAGGAGAAGGAGTTGAGGGAAATTGGAAGGGAAGGTGAACCATGAGAGACTATGGACTCTGAAAAACAACCTGAGGGTTTTGAAGGGGCGGGGGGGGGGGTGTTGGGGGAGCCAGGTGGTGGGTATTAGGGAGAGCACGGATTGCATGGAGCACTGGGTGTGGTGCAGAAAACAATGAATACTGTTACGCTGAAAAGATATTTAAAAAAAAGAAAGAAAGAAAGAAAGGAAGGAAGAAAGAAAGAAAGAAAGAAAAGAAAAGAAAAGAAAAAGAAACACACGGGTTTCAGATTGTTCATCCTGTGAAAAATTTCCAGAGGGGTGTTTATAGTGTGAAGGGCACAAACACTGGGGACAGAGCAGCCCTCAGGGCCAGGGGGGTGTCCCATCTTTTTTTGTTTTTGTTTTTGTTTTTTTATTTTCAGCATAACAATATTCATTATTTTTGCAGTAATGCAATTGCAGGGTCATAGGGAAGTTCTATTTTTAATTTCTTGAGGAATCTCCCACACTGTTCTCCAAAGTGGCTGCACCAACTTGCGTTCCCACCAACAGTGTAAGAGGGTTCCCCTCTCTCCACATCCCCTCCAACACATGTTGTTTCCTGTCTTGCTAATTCCCATCTTTGTGTGTCATGAGCTCACCCCAACAGGCCAGGTCTGGCTGGCACTAGCGTAGATGTCCCAGCCGCTAGGATCCTACAGAGACACGAGGGTAGTGTAACTGCTCTCCCTGCTCCTACATCGCCCCCTAGAGTCTATTCTTAACATAACAACCAGAAAGATATTTTCCCTCTTTTTAAAAATTTTTATTTTTTCAGTGTCCCAAGATTCATTGTTTATGCACCACACCCAGTGCTCCATGCAATACGTGCTCTCCTTAATACCCACCACCAGGCTCCTCCATCCCCCACCCGCCCCTCCCCTCCAAAAACCTCAGTTTTTTTCTCAGAGTCCACAGTCTCTCCTGGTCCCTCTCCCCATCCGATTTCCCCCAGTTCACTTTTCCTTTCAAACACAATTCAGATCACAGTGCATCTCTGCTCAAACCCCTTCCATGGCTCCTAAATTCCCTAGAATAAAAGGTAAGGTCTTTGCAGAGACCACAGCGCCCTCCATACTCTGTGTGTGCACCACCTCTCTGAGCTCATCTCCCCTCGTGACCCTGATGGCTCGCTTACTTCAACCACGTTAGTCCCCCAGAGGATCCTCGAATACTCGGGGCACACTCTGACATCAGGTTCTTAGGCCTGGAAGTTTCCTGTGCCTGGGCAGTTCTTCCCATGGATTGTCACAGGGTTCATGGCCTCCTTCACTCAGTACTTGGATGATGCCTAATGAACATTGTCTGTGAAGTAACTACCCCACCTCCACCCCACCCCCTGGACTTGCTGGTCCTCTCACCCATCTTTATGTTACTACCTGCCATAGTACACATGTGTGGGTTCATTGATCTATTGACTCCCCCCCCATTACACACACTGATACACACTCATGCACACATGCGCACGCGCACACACACACACCCCAAATACCTGCCACCTACAACAGAACACATAGTAGGTGCTCAATAAATATTTACTGAATGAGTGAATGCCTCTGCTTATGCTATTTCTTAGGCAGGGCTGCTCTCTACTGGTCTGTCTTTAGAACTTCTTTAATGTAACTTCCTAGTATCCTCCCAACCCCAAACTTGCACTTGCCTGCAAAACAGAGGCTTGTTTCCACTTGGGTGTTATCGCACACAGCCCTCTGGACTGGAGTACGGGGCATAGATGCATCAGCAAAGCCACGTACTGTTGGAGATGGGAGAATAAATGCAGGAGGGAACCCTGCCCTGAACTCCAGAGCAGTAGCAGGACCTAGGGACTCTGGGATGTGCCACGACAGTGACACTGCCATCTGGAGCCAGCACTCTCTCAGGATTCCTGGGCCTGGGAGCCACTCCCCAGCCAGAATTAAGCATTGCTGTGGTCTGGCTACACAACACACAGCCCATCAAGACCTGGGAATGGGGAGGAAGGGTCCAGTCCAGAGCAGTCCCTTCCTTCATTCCTTCATTTTCCGACTCCTCCAGCGAAGACTCCCAGAGTCCCTAACCTACAGCCGCCACCAGCAGAAATCAAAGAGGATCAAAGAAATGTCCTCAGCAGGGCACTCCTCCAAACCCATCCATTTTCTTTTTTTTTTTTTTTAAGATTTTATTTATTTATTTGACAGAGACACAAGTAGGCAGAGAGGCACGCAGAGAGAGGGGGAAGCAGGCTCCCTGCTGAGCAGAGAGCTTGATGGGGGGGAGGGGGCTCGATTCCAGGACTTTGAGATCATGATCTGAGCCAAAAGCAAAGGCTTAGCCCACTGAGCCACCCAGGCACCCCAAACCCATCCATTTTCTCACCTGACCCACTCCACCCCTCAACACTCCTTTTCCAGCAGATTCTTCCTGTTCATCACTGGGACCCTTGGTAACCACCACCCGTGGTTCTCCTCACTTCCTCTTCCCCGGGACACTGCTGGGGCAGGGCTACCTTGAAAAAGTCTGCCCCCTCTCAGGGTTCTGGTGGAGGGTCCAAGGGCTCGTCTCCCTCCGACCCCTACTCAGGGTGGTCCTTGGCAGCCTTCTCATGCAGTAAAACCTCCACCACCACGTCTGCTATTCCGCCGCTGGCACTTTGTTTCACGAGTTAAACTGGGAGTACAAATTCACTTGCTAGCCCTGCTCAGGGGATAGCCGGTAGCAGCTGCCTAGAGGGTAAGGAGAGGAGCAGCCTGAGTGCTCAAGGTTTGCAGGGTGGGTAATGGTTGAGGAATGATGGTGTGCCTCCAAAAGGCATACCCTGCGTTAGACAGAGCCCTGCCCAGGGTTCTCTCCGAGGGCAAACCTGGGGAAGATGAGGAAAGAGTGGAAGAAGTGGCAGCCACACATTTGGTCCCTAAGAGCTAGATGCCTTTGCTGCTGCCTGCAAGGACTGGGGGACCCAAGCACGGACAGGGAGAGACGTCAGAAAAGGGAAAAGATAGAGAAAGCTACACTGCCATCTATCGCCAAGAGGAAGCCTTATGCCCTGAGCACCCTCCCTTGCATCTGGGAGACTCATTCACCTTGCATTCCTGGGGCCAGGGGCGGGGTGGAGAATACTTGGGGTCCTGCCTGGCTCCCGGCCTGGAGCAGGGACCCACAAGAAGATGAGACACCCAGCCACCAAGGTTTTCTGTCTCCAGATCATGGCCCTCAAGCTGCCCTGATCTCTCATATTCCAGAGTGGGTAGAGCAGAGAAGGAGGGGAAAGCTCTCCTGGGATGGGCAGAGGAACATTGAGCGAAGGGGATACAGAGAGAGGGGCCCGGAGGAGGGCCAGAAGAAGAGGCGATGGCGGAACAGGGGAGGATAGAGGGAGAGAGAGAGAACAAGGGGAAGAGAGAGAATATAGAAAGGGAGAACGGGGAAACAGGAGAAGAGTAAGAGAGAGAGAGACGTGAGGACTGAGACCTGAGTTAGGTCTCGGAGAGACCACACAAGAAACTAGTAGATTTGGTTTCACCCGTAGAAAACAGTTAGCAGCTGGCGGGAGGAGGTCAAGCTTGAAGGACCCTTTCCATTGTGTGTGTGTGTGTGTGTGTTTAACTTTTTGAATTTTGGTCCACGTGACTGCATTATTTCTATAAAATAACAGTTTGATTTAAAAACTGTTGACTGTTGGTTTCGGCTCAAGTCATGATCTCAGGGCCGTGAGATGGAGCCCCCTGTTGGTCTCTGCTCTCAGCCAGGAGTCTGCTTGGGATTCTCTCTCTCCCTCTCTCTCTCTGCCCCTCCCCCAAACAACTCTAAACAAACAAACAAATGAAATATTAAAAAATAAATAAGTAAAGATAAAGCCCAACAACCAGGGGCACCTGGGTGGTTCATTGATGAAGCATCTGTGTCTAGCTCAGGTCATGATCTTGGCATCCCGGGATGAAGCCCGGTGTCAGGTTCTCTGTTCAGTGGGGAGTCTGTTTTCCCTCTCCCTCTGCCCCTACCTCCCCCAACACGTGCTCTCTCTCAAACAGATAAATAAAATCTTGAAAAAAGCAAAGCAAAACAAAACCAACAACCAATGAAAAGACCCCAGCTTTGTTACTTTCTACCCACTTAACTGCAAACAAGTCACCTGGCAGACTCCTAGTCTAGAACTTGGGACAGTCATCAGCCACACCGAGGGTTGCTGTGGCTCGGGGAGATCTCACAAACAAGTCTCCCAGCCCTGGGTCCAGCACCCAGACTTGCTGTTCTCAAGCTCCCAGTAATGAATGGAAGTGACTTCGGAACCGATTCTATCCTGTCTGTGAGCCTGTTCTCTCTTCTGTCTCCCTCCTGGGGAGAGATACCCCCCAGCCTCTTGGGGAAAGTGCTACTACACAAGCCAAGCCCTGAATGTATGTTCGATGTTTCAGAGTTGATCTGGCTCTGGACTTCATGCCCTGATGACCTAGTCGTCCCCCACCCCCGACACCCCTCCTCAGCCCAGAGTCAGGGGAGCCCTGGACAGAATGATTAAGAATAGAGGCCATGCCTCACACCCTGTGCTGGAAGTGGTCACTTTATTGGTTGGAAAAGGAAAAAGCAATGCTCAGTCCTGGAGAGAGTGCAGAGGCCAAAAAGAGGGGAGGGTAGCTGGGCTGGAGCCAGGCAGGGCCAGGCAGAAACATCCGCTCCCCCACTCCTTAGGCTGTGGTGGCCGGAGCTGGAGGAAGAAAATCATAATGACACATCAACGACAATATCCAAAATACCAGCCAAGAGGACCTGGAGCTTAAATTCTGGACCAGAGCTCCCCTAGTCTCCCTTTCCACTACACGCACAGCAAAGCCTTGTCTTCCTGAGGCTGGGGGGCTCGGCCTGCGTGGCTCTGCGGGTCCTAGACTCACCTCCTATGCTTCAGGCCATCCTGGGACATACCTGGGTAACCGTGTCTCAACCGACCGCAGCGGCCTTCCTGGGGGACCATGGTCATTTGTCCTCCCTGCAAGTCCCTTCCCTCAACCACCAGGAAGTTCCACCTGCCTCCCTTCTTTAGGTTAAGCTGGGATTAGCTGGTCAAGGAGATCCTAGTGATCCCATTTTAGAAGCATAACAGTGGCAGCTCAGGGAGGTAAAAACTAGTTAAGTGTCAGAGCTGACATCTGAACCTGGGTCTTCCTGGCCACGAAGTCCAGCCATGCCCCTACCCCTTGGAGGCAAGAGATGGCTGGCATCACTGGAGAGCTCTGAGCCCTTGGGAGACTGTGGTTCCCGCTCAGGCACTGGAAGGACCCCTCGAAATAGCAACCATGAGGCCTTGGGCAGATCCTCCCCTCTCGGTGGCCTCAGTCTTCTCATCTGTGCAATACTCGGTCCCACCCAAGACCCGTCAGTCCCTGGGCTGAGAGCGTCTCGAGCTAGCCCCCCATCAACAATGAGATTTCAACCACAGGGTGCCTCCAGGTTCCTTCTCCTCCACTACTGACCTTCGGGCCATCTTTGAGGACGGACCCATGGTCATCCCTCTGCAAAGCCTGCTGTCTCTACCATTCCCCCCCCCCCCCCCCCGTCCCCGAGAGGCCTTCCTCCTCTGCTCCCACAGCACTCAGCCCTTCCCTCACCACAGCACTGAGGACAGGCACTGGGGGTGTCTGTCCATCCGTCCGCCTCGGCCACGGGCTGCTCTGTGAGGAAGGGCCGTGGTCACCTTCCGTCCCAGCATCTGGCACAGCGCTGGATCTCCCAGTTTGGGCCAACCAAACGTGCTTTGGGCCTTGTATTTCTTTACTTAATCACACTTTCTCTAGGACTTAGTATTGTTTTATTTTTAGCTGTAAGTAGGGGAGAGAGACACTCCACCATCCTTTCCTTGCACAGTCCGAGCCACCAGAGGTGATCAAACACAGCCCCCACCTGCCCCGGAGCGAGTGCTTGTCACACTTCGAATACACATTTGATGCCCGCCACGTGCGTGCATCCTGAAAAGCCAAGCTTTTGGCGAAACTAAAGATCAGTCTTTGGCCTCCCATTGGCCACGTTTAAAGAGCTTGCCACTTCCCCGTCCCCTCCAGGTCCTGTCCACTGTCCCCTCTCTCAGGACACAGATGCTCCTCCCACCGCTGACTTTCTAGCTGCATGCTACGGAAACAGAGTAAATCTTCTCTTTCCATGCAGCCCAGTTCATCAGCAAATACTGTCCCATGAATAATGTCATTCATCAGCGAAGACTGTCCCATCCACCTTCACATTATGTCCCAAACCCAGCCACTTAGCTCCCCGGGTCTGTCCTATCCGGGCTGGCCTCTCACAGGAGCCTCCCGCCGGTCTCCTGCTTCTGCCCCCTCTGCAGTCTACTCTCCAGCCAGCAGCCTGAGCAATCCTTTTCCGATCTAAGCAAGAGCATGTCCATTTCCACAGAGGCAACATCCCCAGGTCAAGACCAAAGTCCTGTAGCAACCTATCAGGCCCCTGAGGAGCTGCTCCCTTTACCCCTGACCTTGCTCTTCCTGTGTTCTCTTTGCTCCCTTCCAGGCTCCTGGCTTTTCCTGAAACACCAGGGACACTCCTGATTTTGTACCTGCTGCCCCTCTCCGTTAACACCACCACCCTCCACCCACCCCACCCCTCCCCGAGATCCTCATAGCTTCAAGTTTTGGCAAGTCTGTGTTCAAATGCTGCCTTCTGGGTGGGACCTTCCCTGAATGTCCGTGTTAAAAAAAAAAAAAAAAAAGCAGCCCTGCTTCCTGCCCACTCTGCCCCACCCTTACCCCAGCACGCCCATCCCTGTTCTGTTTCCTTTTTCCCCACGGCACTTTTCTCCTTCGAACATTCTACAGAATCCACTCGCTTATGTATTTTTCTTCCGTTGGCCTGTAAACCGCATCAGAGAGAAATGTTTGTCTGATTCGCTCGCTCATGTATCATCCTCAGTACCCAGGGCCGGGCACCGCTCAGCAGAGACTTGTCGAGTGCATGAAAGCAAAGAAATGGGCAGAGAGTGGAGAGCAGTGTGCTTGCCCAGGCCCTCCTTTTCAACCACCTTTACAGCTAGACAGCAGTGCTCTCTCCCTCCCCTTCTTGTCCCCCACCCCCACCTACCTCAGAAGACAGGAGTGACACAGGACACCTTCCCACAACCATTGTAGCAGCATTTCAACAGGCCAGGACACTGGCTGTCCACCTGGCACTGGTCCTGGCAAAGGCCGAGCTGGGGGAAGTCAGTGTTCACCTTGGGGCAGGAACCCTGCTTTTCTGGGGAGAAAAAGGAGCAACGGGAAGTGGGCAGAGAGGATGCCGGGAGATGAGTGCTTGTCCACAACGCTGCCTTACCCCTGTGTCACAAACAGGACAGCTGCCTGTCAGCCTTGATCCCGGGGGTACCTGGGGAGGCCACCTGCAAACCCCTCCTTCTCCTGTTCCCTCCATCCTTGATTTTGCAACCACCCAACACCATGCTGCTGGAAGAACAAAAACCAAGACCTGAACCCAGTCTCTGGACTGGGTTTGCACACACACACTCACACACACACTCACACAACCTCTGCTCCACTTCCTGGATCAAGGAGAAGGGAACTGGGCTCAATTCCCAAGAACCCCAAGAGTAAGCCCAACCCAAGGTCAATCACAGGCACAGAACTGGCTGATTAGCTCAACAAGACAGGAGTGGTTTCCTTCCCAGCACAGAGAAATCCATTCCCTTGAAAAGGGCAGGTCTGGTCACTGGGGTTCCCTAGGACAAAGGGGAATCAGGAACCTTTTACTAACAAAACACGCCCCTGCGGAGAGAGGATCTGCTCTCTACAGAGACATTTTCTGTGTGTTACTTCATTTAGCCCATGTCAGTCCCACAAAATTTGGGATTATCATTCCCATTCTGATGATGAGAAAGCAGAGGCTCAGAGATGTAAAGCAACTTGTTAAGGATCACACAGCCAGCAGATGGGCAGCTCTGAGATTCTAGTTCAGGAGGCCATCTGACCCTATCCCTCTTCCTGCCTCACTCGGTCCATCTGAGACAAAACAAAGAAACAAACAAACAAAAAAAAACCAGCAAAGACTGCACCTACAAGTAGGCATGCCTTCTGTCCCCCTCCACCTTACTCATCTGTCTGTCTGTCTGCCCCTCTTTCCATCTCAATCCTCACGTCTCCTGATCCTTCTCTCCCTGCTCCAGATTAGAAGGCTCCAGACCCAGTAGTTGCCCCTCATGAGCCAGTCCTCCCTCTACCTATGTCTGAGGTCTCTAATTACAAACCACCCCAGCCCCTACTGGCATCTGGGGAGAAATAACGGAGAGGGAGAATCCTGGCTGAAGACCAGCAATCACCACAGCCTGGTGCCCCAGGTCATATATCCCTGCTTCTAGTCCTCAGTTCTTCCCTGTGAAAAATGAGAAGCTTGGATTTCATCTTGTCTAATGCCACTCCCTGCTCTGATGAGCGTCCCCATAACCCCAGGGGAGACAGTGAGCTCTAGTAAGGACCTTCTGTGGATCCCCAGCTCTTTCCATAGTTCTCTCTCTCAATCTTTAGAGTGTTAGAGCTTGTTTTAAACACAGGAAGAGAGGAGGGGCGCTCAAGAATGAGTCCTGATTTCCTTCAAACCAGCCTTCCAGAAGGGGCAAAAGTTGAAGCCTGCTCTGTGACTCCTCCCCAACCAGGGAGTGACAGTGTGACCTTGGGCAAGAGCCTTCCTGTCTGACACTCACAACCACATCTTCGGGATGGGCTGGGCGCTCCTCTTAACGTGTAAAGCCTCTTTCCGTCTGGACAGAGGAATCCGGGGAGTCTTGCTAGGCCGGGCGCTCCAAGTGCTTCCCCCAGAGCTGAAGGACGCCCCAGGGGAGGGACTCCAAGAGGGCTGGGCGCCCCAGGTCTTGCGACCCAGCCCGCTGGCCAGTCCCGGACTTCCCGAGGCTCCAACCCGCAGGGGAGGAATCTGTGAACCGGGTGTCTTGACCTCCCGGAACACCGGGAACATCGTCCCGGCTGCTGCTTGCCCGGAAGCCCGTCACGCACCAGGGAATGGAATCCAGCCAGGGGTGGGGGACCCCCCCCCCCGCACCCCTCCACCTCCCGCTGAGCTTCAGAGACGCCTTTGTCTCCCTGGGCCCGAGGAAGCACGAGAGCACCTCGTTCCATCCGTCTCGACTCTGCAGGGGTCCCTGGAGTGGGGGCCCTCTTCCCGGATCCGGAAGCTCTGCCTCCTCCAGCCCACCCCACCCTTCCCTGCCCTTCCCCGGGCGCCCCGGGTTACCGTTGGGCAGGTGGCAGATGGTGGCGCAGCCGGCCTGGCAGCACTTGAGGTTGTCGGCGCATTGGGCGTCAGAGAGGCACTCCTGCGTGCAGTTTAGGTCGGCCTGTAGCTGGGGGCACACGCCGGGCTTCTCCGCTTCTCCGCCTGGGAGGCGCACGGTCAGTGGACGCGGAGCCCCCGTCTCAGAGGGAGCCCACCTCCTGCGCCCAGGGCTGCAGATCTCAAGTTCCAAGGGATTCTCAGTCTCTGGCCCTAGGCGTCCCTCTTAGAGCCTTCAGAGGCCCCACCTCCAGGCCAGGCCCCGATACTTGGAAGTACGGGGTGGGGGGTACCGAACCCTCATCGTTGGCACCCTCAATCTTTAGGGACCCCCCGCACAGCTGAACATCCAGGAGCTTCCGACGTCTAAGCAGGGGGTTCCCCCACCGGCCACGTTTAGCACAGAGCCTCGGCCCCAAATTTCACAGTGGGCTTCCCCCCCTCCAGCACACTGGACCCCACACCCTAAGCTCCAAGGGTCACCACCTTCAGGACCCGGGGAATCCTCAAATTTTAGTCTTCATGTGTCTCCCCACTTCCGCCCCAGGAATCCCCATTTCTTCAGCTCCCAGAGAGCCTACGTGCGCCTCGGCTGGGCCCAGTCCTGGCTGGTGCTCCTGGAACGGCCCCTCTGGGCCCCAGGGCTGTCCCCGCTCCGCTCACCTGGGACCCGGGGGAGGCCGAGCAGCAGCAGGCCGAGGAGGAGGACGACGGCGAGGGGACCCGGGCGGCAGGCGGGCATGGTGCTGCGCCGGGGCGGGGTGCCAGGTGTGAGCCGCCGGGGGGATGCGGGGATTTAACCACACGCTGGAGAGGCGGGGCGTGGGGTAGGGGTGGTGCCGCGCCCGCGGCGGGAGGGGGCTCAGGGGCCACCGAGGGCGGGCTGCCACCTCAGACCATTTCACAATCCTTGGGGATCAGGTGTCACTCTTGGCCCCGATGGGAACCAGGAACCTGAGCAGCTTCCAGGCCTGGCGCAGCTCGACCAGCTGCAGCCGGACCCTTGTCCGCTCCTCCCTTCCCTCCTCCCCGCTGGGGCCTGAGCGCAAGGTTGCTGGCGGCCAGGGCTTGGTCCAGGATTCCTGGGTCTCCCTGTCATGCCTCCGGGGAAGGAAGGACGGGGCCCACAGGGAGGCAAATAGAGCTTGGGGATTAAGTGGTTCGCCCTGGGGCAGCCAGATCAGAGCGCAGATCCCCGTTTAAGGATTCACGACAGAGGTCTAGTGTAGTCACACACAGCACATGGGGGGGGTGGGGGGGTGGCTATAGAAAAAGCAATTATTGATAAATGAACCCATTTGACGCAAGAAACCGAGGCCCACGAAAGTGAAACACCTAACAATCTCAAGCGACTTTGGATGTGTGTTTCTCTTTTCCTCTTTTCTCTTCTTTTCTTCTTCCTCTTTTTTTTTTTTTTTTTTTTTTTCCCTCCTCTTTTCCAGATCAGCGCTCTCTTGGAGGTACCTGTGTGCCAGGCTCCGCGCTCACCGTCTCAGGGAGTCTGACGATCTTCCCAGGAATAGGGAGTTACTGTTACCATCAACTGTATATGCCTGATGAACCAGACTTCAGGGGTTTAAACGCTTCTCCCAAGGTCCCAGGCCACGCTCTAGAGACAAGGTTTTGAACCCACACCTCCTTCCTCCAAGCCCCTTCCTTTTTCCCCCCATTCCGTCATAAATATTCACTAGGTGCCTACTGCCTGTAGAGCAAGACAACTGGGGGTGCAGGTAGAGAAAGTAGGAGAAAGGAGCCCTCTGTCTGGCACTGACCGAGGCGGTGGGGACAGGCTGTGACTCCCATCGTCATTGTTTCCTAGCTGAGGAACCTTGAATAAATCACTTCTCCATTCTGAGCTTCCATTCTGCCATCCACAAAGATAATGATGATATAAGAATTCAGGGAGAACATGAATGTGGAAAGGCTGTGTCCTCACTGGGGGCTAGGTCCGCAGGATTGACATGGGAACTCCAGCCTGGACGCACAGCAGGGAGCAGATACAAGGCTGGAAGGGCTCCATAAACGGTGCCTACTGCCACCAAGGAACCTGATCAGGATACACCGACGCCTGAGAATCCAGGCTGGCAAACGCCAGAACAGAGTTAGCCAGGGCATTCGACAAGAGACCCTTCCTGCTCCGACAATCTGAGATTCTGTAAGCCCCGGGAGGTTTTTGCCGCTGGAGGCTAGAGGGCATCTGGGGCACTGCACACTGGGATGATAGACGAGTAGAGCTTTGGTGACATGAGTGTATCAGGCCACTGTCCTCACAGATGACTTCTGGTAAAAGAGGTTTAGAATGACTCCCTCGGGGGTGACTGGGGGCTCAGTCGCTTAAGCAGCTGCCTTTGGCTCAGGTCAAAATCTCAGGTTCTGGATGGAGCTCCACATGGAGCTCCGTGCTCAGTGGGGAACCTGCTTCTTTCTCTCCCTCTGCCCGAACCCCTTGCTCATGCTCTCTCTCGCTCTCAAATCAATAAATAAAATCTTAACAAAATTTTTAAAAAGAATGCCTCCCCCAACTTCCCGTGCCCATCCTGGGTAATAGAGGGGTATTATAGTTGGGGGGGGGTTGGGGTCTATTTACTCCGAGCTCAGAGAGCAGTCCACAGCAACCAGGCAGGAACCAGGTGGGGGACAGCATTGGGCACGCTCCTGAAACACAGTCCAAGGCATGCAGAGGACGCTTTGACGAGCAGCCAGTTTTCGCCTTTGGACCCAATCAACTACTTACTGGACATTAAGCCTTGGGCCCAGCTTCCCGGACCTACTTAGCTCCCCAGTCAGGGAAACTGCCCAGCCACACTCCTCCCCAGCCTTCCCGGGTTCCCTGCTATCCAGTCCTCTCCTCTTGCAGGAAAGCAGCTTTGCCTAAGGCCGAGGGGATCTGGTTTGGCAGAAGATGGAGACATCTCCTCTGCCAATGACTGATGGCTTGAAAAGATGTTTCGCTTTTGTGATGCTAGCCTCTGTGCCAGGAACATTCATATGTTTTCCCTTCTACATAAAAAGTAAAAGGGCAGAGGCTTTAGAACCAAACATATTCAGGTCTAAGTCAGCGATAGGCTACTTCCTGGTGTTAAATGACGAAAGTTAAACCAAGTGTATTTTAAAGATCGAACTGGCTTTATCAATCAGTTCACGAATGGGGCAGCATTCCGTCAAGTGGGTAGAGGGGAGCTCCAAAGGGCCACGGAAAAGCAAAGGTTTTTAAAGTTAGAGAAGGAGCAGAAGAAAGGAAATTATTAATAAAGAACCTATTGTTTTCAGCAAGCTCACCCTCCCAAGAGGAGCAGAGGGGGTCTATCAGTAAATTTCCTAGCGCTGACCAGGAAATCCCAATGTTGACTGGTAAAATACGACGTTTCTAGGGGGTTGAGACTGCAGTCAGGTTAGGTATTAAGTCTTGGTTTACTGACTTGGGGCCCGAACCTAAGTTAAGCCATTTTGGGGGCCTGTGGTTTTCTTTTTAACAATTACTCCCTTTCGATCAGAATCTCAGCTTAACCAAAAGATATGCTCAAAATGTAAGGCATCAGCCTCACTCTCTAGCTCCGACTGGTAGTGCTCACAGCCCCTGCTGATCTCTCCTTGCATGAGGTACACAGGTCATGATGTTTCTGCTTAGTCACCATGATATTCACAGGTTGTGACTTCAGGTTCACGTGCTTTAAATCGGTCATTTTCTTCATTCCTTTTTTGAAGTTTCAGTGGTAGGGAGATCATTTGCATGGTGGTTAGCAGCTATGAACACACATTTAAAGCTTTTGAGAGGCTAGAACACAGCAGGATGATTATTGTGATTGTTAGGAACAGGATACCCAATATTTGGAGTGTGCTTCGAAGCCAAGGTCCCCAAAGCAATCAAAATTAAGTAAGTCAGGGTGCGTGGTAGGCTCAGTCAGCTAAGTGTCTGTCTTTGGCTCAGGTCCTGATCCCAGGGTCCTGGGATTGAGCCCCGAATCAGGCTCCCGGCTCAGCGGGGAGCCTGCTTCTCCCTTTCCCTCTGTCCCTCTCCCTGCTAGTTCTCTCTCTCTCTCTCAAATAAAGAAATACAATCTTTAAAAAAATTTAAATGAGTCAAAGAAAAACCCCACTGAAGGAGTCATTCTTTCAGGCCAAGTGGTTTGCTTAGTGATCTTATGTAAATCAGTTTTGACTTCTGCAGAAGTTTTAATCCCAGGATCGCAGGTGGTGTGGGCCACAGCAGACACCTACTGGTTCAGCTAAAAAATAATCAAGGGCTTATTTTATTATCAAGAACAACCTTGGCCAGAAACTCTAAGGATCTTTGTTGGGCAACTATTGCTTTGACGGCAAATGATGCAATTTCAAGAATTAAGAAGTTCCCAATCATAGCCTCACTTCCATCTATCCTTAATCAGGGAGGTAGGAACCTACCGAAAGGAGTGAGTCTTGAATCACGAAAACCTCCTGGTAGATCTTTTGTAATTTAGGATGTACATTTCAGGACTGTCTTACTTTGTTCAAGAAAAGTTAAGGGCGCAGTTAGATTTTCCCCTAGCCTGAAATAAAAAGTGGTTTTAAATTCTAGGCATTACCCCCCTTAGCAGTGGCTGAGGAGATACTGATGAAGGTGCTGTTTTCCAGGCCAACGCCAGAGTAAAGGGAAGGAAAGGAAGGAGAGTGTCCTGTTTAAAGTATGAAGTCGATCAGTCCTCTTGGATGGAGGCCGTCTACCTGGAAGTCAGCTACTTCTCTTCCTTGTCAACTGGACTTGGAGGTCTCCAGCATCCATACAGGATCAGATAGTGGGTGGAAGCCTCCTTTACCTGTGTGATGTGTCCCCAAGGCTCAATACCTTCTAGTTTTGCAGCAGGGTTTGTCATCAGGAACACTTGGTAGGGTCCTTTCCAACGGGGCTCAAGGGCTGTCTTCCTCTGATGATGTTTCTAGAATACCCAGTCACCGGGCTTTAGACTGTGACCAATAGGTTCCTTTGAACTGGGATCTGGAAAGGCTTCTTTAACCTGTTGATGACAGACTTGAGCATAAGACTTTAGAAGCTTACAGTAGCTGTGTGTACTAGAAAGAGACAAGGGATCCGCGGAAGGTTGTATACTGATGGAATTCCAAGAAGTCTGCAAGGTTTTCATGAGGTGTTGTATGACCTGTCCAGGGAAGTGGGAGCTTCAGTCCCTGGAGATTCTAGAAGATCTATCCCAAGTGAGAAACACATTTTTTAACAGTCTTCTCCTCACATCATGAGGGCAACAATCTTGCAGCAGGGAAAAGGTCCAGCCCATCCAGAAAACATGTAAGAGAGAACAAAAACATTTTGGTAGCTCACACTTGGTGGCCATTAAAAAAAAATCCGGCTGCAGGTGTTCAAAGTGTCCAGAGGAAGGAGGTCTAAGGCCCCTGGAGACAAAAACAAGTTTTCCAGGATCATGGACTTGACAAGTCAGACATTGCATAGACAGTTTTTTGCAATATTCTAGAAGTCTTTCCACCGATGTCCATTTATAATCAGAGTCCTCTTAAATGCCCTTATGGTGGGCGAAGGAATGCAAACACCAAAACGTGGAGTTTGCCAGGGAGCCAGGAAGAACCAAGCAGGCGTCTTGGTTTTCCCAAGGCCCCGTTTGTTTAATGTATAGCCATTGTCTATCCACCTTAATTTCTCTGCGTGAGGAGCTAACTGTTGCCTGGTTACCAGGACACCAGGATGGCAAAGGTCTGGCAATGAGGGGCCATTACTACAGAAGCAGAACGGACGTCACCCCCATGGGCCACGACCTTACAAATACAACGTAGAGAAAGGGTAGTATTACCGCTTATTTGACAATGTTTCCCACGCTGTTGGACATGTTGAATAAGCCTACTTACTTCAGCCAATCTTTCGGAATGTTCGAGGTTGAAAAGACTGAAGCAGACCAAAAGTATTTAAAAAAACAAAAACACACACACAAAAACAAAACCTTTGTCCTTTTAACAGAGAGAAAACCAAATGCTAATGTTGCGCCAGCTTACTCTTGATATTACAACCTACTCATTCCAAAAGAAATTGTGCAAAAGATACAAATAAACAATTCACTAGTAAGTAAAGTAAAAGAATAAATAAATAAAACCTAACAAACAAAAACCCAGCAAAACCTCCACCTTACTCATTCCAATCTTCTCAGTCCTGACCACATATAAAATTCCTTCCCAAAGGGGGCGCCTGGGTGGCTCAGTGGCTTAAGTGGCCCACTCTTGATTTCTGCTCAGGTCACGACCTCGGGGTCCTGGGATAGAGCCCAATGTTGGGCTCCTTGCTTCGTGGGGAGTCTGCTTGAGGATTCTCTTTGTCCTTCCTCCTGCTTGTGCAAGTTCTGTCTCTAAAATACATAAATCTTAAAAAAAAAAAAAAAAAAAAATTCCTTCCCAAAGATTTTTTTTTCCATGAAACTTCTACAACTTTCTTTTTCATATTCAAATGTTGCCGTCAGGTTTCCCTCTTTAAATAACCACCCTTGGGGGTGCCTGGGTGGCTCGGTTGGTTGAGACTGTGACTCATCATCTCTGCTCCGGTCATGATGTCACGGTCAGAATGATGAAGTTCTGGAGCTTAGGTGAGGTTCGGTGGGCTGAGGTCCGGAGCCGATGACCAAGAAAGAATTCTTGAGACCTCTTTGGTGCAAAATGGTGGTTTATTAAAGCACGGGGACAGGACCCGTGAGCAGGAAGAGCTGCTGCTGCCCCGGGTTGTGAGGGTAGGCATGTTATATACCTTGCGGTTGGGGGAAGGTGAGAAGAAGGGATGGGAGATTTCAACAGAGTTTTCACATGTTAAGGAGGGCCTACAAGGTGCCGGAGGGGAGGCCTTGCCCTTATGGCTTGATCAATGTCATCTTTAGGTCAGGCACTAACATCAAGATAGTTGGGAGATTCTTGGTGGGGTATTATGATTCTGCTGTCATTTACAGTCCCTTCTCCCTCAGCCTCCTCCAGTTTATGGTGGGGAGGGAGACATTAGGAACCGAGAGTTATTTGCCTCTGGAAATTTGCGCTAATGATAAGGTAACCTCCCTGTTTAGATCTCTAGGACATCTGTAGAGCAAGGGAGATTGCTGTTCTGCAGGACTGCGATCCCTGCAAGTTAACTATTTGTCGTTTTATGGCAGTCAGGGGTGCCTGAGGAATGCCACACATATTACGGAGGGGGGTGGGTAGAGAGGGGGTGCAAGACACCAGCTTTTGCTTTGTCTTCAGCCAGCCTCCTGCTCCCTCATCATTCTCCCCTGAACAATTTTGACGCTTAAATCTTTAAGGTGGTTGAAGGTGGAAGATCTCATCTTCTATTAACTTCTTCCTGCTGAATAGGGGCGTAGAGCTGTCCCTACCTACTCGGGTCAATATTGATCAGTGGAGGAACATATGGGGGAGTCACGAAAGGCAGAGGCAGCTGAATCCAGCGCTTGACAGTGAAGAAGTGTCTCTGTGCATGATCAGGATCATCTGTCGTGGTGAAGTCATTGCAGCAATGGAGTCTCCGCACCACGTAGAGAAACATCGCACAAAGCAACATATTAAGATTAATAAGGCGATAAGAATGAGAAGCCCGAAAAGGAGATTTGGCCATAGCCCTCCTCCAAACCAGGAACTTAACCAATCACTGAGAGAAAGAGAGAAGGATCTCATAGAGCATTCGTATCTTTTATTAGTCCTGTGACATTTTTGTGATAGTCTGGGATGTACACGCAACATTCTCTTTTGATAATTGGGCATGTGCCACCCTGGGCTGCTGTCAGGACATCTAAGGCCATCCTATTTTGTAGGACTGCCTTGCGTATTTGTGAGACTTCGGTATTAAGTAGGGAGATTAGCTGGAGTGGTGATAGTTTTAGCAAATCCTAAAGGCAAATCCTTATCCACCCTGGAGGAAACCAGGGCCACAGGTTAGTTCCCCATATCCAGTGGGTTCTGTTTGGAGCTGACCATCTAATGTCAGGTCACCTTACCCAATCAGTAGCAAACCAGTCAGTAGTCTGGAGTACTATTATTTGGGAACACATTTCTAATGATAGCCATCCTAGATGTCATGTGTTATTTGCCCAAGTATCATACGTATGATTCTTTTGTTCCCAGCATAAAACTGCCTTTTGACTGAGCTGTCCAATCGTGGGTGTGAACCACAAATATGTATCCCAGATCTGATATATGCCATCTTCAGTATAGTGATAAGGAGGGTTTTGGAACTTAGGCCCATATTGGATTGGGGAGTTATGGCTTGATAGCAATCCCCTTTCCTTCCAAATAGCTCCACGGGCATGTAGTACCAAGAAAGCATATTTGGAGTCAGTGTTAATGTTTATTCTTAGGCTTTGGCAATTGCAAAGTGCTAGTGAGCACTATGGCATACCTAGATTTTCTTATTCTTTTTATGAAAACTACTGTCATTAGTAAACCAACTGTCATTTGTATTTTTAACAGGGGCATCTTAAAACTGGCCATATAGAGTAAGCAAGATCAATAACCTCTGAACAGTTTTGCTCTATAGAGAAAGAAGTACAGGGGTCAGGTTCAGGCATACAGGTAACTAGGTTTAAAATTTGACAAATTTTAAGTATTATTTCTGGCATATCTGTAAGTATAGTCCAATATTTAAGTAGTTGGCCTCCATCATCCATTGGTGGCCTTTGGCGTCTAAGACAAATCTGGACCTGATATGAAGTCATTACGTCAAGGACTGTCCCATAGTGAGCTCTGAGGCTCTTTTATGAGGGCTGTTCTATGCTTAGCTAAAATATCTGTTTGCAATTGCACCTCAACAGAGGTGGCTTCTAGGATAAATATGACTAAGGGATGAAACCAATAAGAAGCCCTTTGAGTGGTCCAGGCTTAACAATATCCTGAATACAAAGGATCACTGGCAAGTGAGAAAACTTGTCAAGAGATAAGGGGAGTTCCCCATGCATCATCCAATCCCATCATAAAGAAAGTGGGGTCATCCATTATCTCCCCAAGTCCATAGTTAATCCTATGGAGTGTGGTATGGTGGCTTTTAGGCAATTTCGTTATCCCAGCCACACACAAGGTGTTAGTTAAGTTATACAATGGTAGGGGAATCAATCCCATTTTTCCAGTTGTTTAATCATGTGCCGTGGGGTCTTGTTATTATCCCCACAAAATAATAAGATCGACTAAAGAAGCTATTGTGCAACTTTTCTGAAGTTTGCCTCAAATTGTTTAGCTTAGGTAAACAAACATTTAAAGACAATCAAATCTAGAATTTAACATCCTTAAAGGTGTGTTACTAAAACATAATTTTTCTCTCTAAAATAACCCTCATTTACAGAGATAGCCAAATCAGGACTAATTCACTTGTGAAACAAGTCCAGTTTTAACAAACTTGGCCCAATTATTTACATAAGCTCAGCAAGAACAGTGAGTGTGATCAAATAGATCTTTTAGAATCTGCTTTGCTGGAACTTCTTATAAGGAATCTCTAGGTTGAACTTTTAGTAGCCTCTCCGGGCCAGAAGCCAAGCCCTGTACTTGCCATCAGGCATGCCTGCAATACCTTTGGGCGAATTCCTCTTCTCGAGACTGCACCTACCAAGGAGTGACATTCTTTACTCACCTGGTGGGGCTGCTGGGAACTCTGTAATCAAGGTATCAGGCCAACAGTCCCAAGGGGCTTTATGGCTCCAGGTTTCATAAAGTCAACTTTAGTTCCTTTAAACTGTCTGGTCATCTCTGAGTCTTTTCAAATATGACATCCCAGTCAAAGCCTTGGTAAAATAACCCGTGTTTCCAATTCTTTCCTGTTACAAGGAGAACAGATTCTTATTGAACTTATGCAAATGACTGATTACCA
>NC_081563.1:125777038-125869578 GCF_022355385.1 Mustela nigripes | reverse complement strand
TCCAATTCTTTCCTGTTACAAGGAGAACAGATTCTTATTGAACTTATGCAAATGACTGATTGCCATGGAAGAAAGAATACTTAACTGAGACCTTTTGGTTTCAGAGGGTTCAGATAGAGAGAAAAGGTGAATGCTTTGAGCACTTTTACAAATGAGCACTTTTACATCTCTATAAGTTACAGATAACTAGGAGGGAGTATCCCTAGTCTGGAAGAGCAAACGTTAGAGAGAACCAGCAATGTTTAAAGTAAGACAAAACATTAAGAGACACAACACTATAATCTTTTGGTTCATTTAGTCCCATGTTACTAAATCTGGTGAATGCAGCTTTAGTCAGTTTTGGAAATTCTTACCCATTTCAGTTTTAGGATTTTCAAGTATATCAAATACCTGTATTTGTCCTGAAAGTCCTTTATATGAATCTCCTTGAAGATAAAACTCATTAAAATAAGAGAATTAAAACAATTATAAATGACAAAAACTCGGAATGGATATGGTTAGAGCTGAAGAGACGGGAGTTTACAATTTAGCTGCAAGGAAATCAGGTTACTTCTGTGACACATAACATTTCCATAATTACAATATCAAGCGATGATCTCTCAAAACATTAAAACTTTAGGAAGTGTGTAGAATCTCTAGAAGAGTTATAGCATTTTCCCAATTGTAACCCAAGGCTTATCATTGGTTCAGTAGTACTTCATGAGCAACTTCGCATACCAAGGAAAAGCCTGAGTCAAAGAGATTTACAACTTAAATCTTGTCAAGATTTGCTAAAATCTTATAAAGTTTTAAATCACATGCCTAAATATAATTAGGGATGTTAAACACCTGATAAAACAAAACATAGGAACTGAATTTTCTGGGCAGGCAAAGAGAAAACCATTTACATTTTCTTAGCAGCAGATCAATTAATCTAAGAAAAACTTTGTCCTTTGGACAGAGAATTTCAGTCTTGTACCAATGTACCTTTAAAACCCATTCATTTAGTCCATTTCAGTCCGTCCTGACCATAGCTAAAATTCCTTTTCTGAAGATTTCCCTTCACAAACCTTCTACAACTTTTCTTTGCATTCAGGTTTTGTCCCAAGCCATTTCCTTCTAAACAACCATCTCATTTAGGACAAAATTACCTTCCGTTACCTTCAACAAAATGTATTCCCATTCCTTAAATCTTTCTTACATATCTCCTACTTTCCTACATACAGAGTTATTTCCCTTATTTCCATCAGTCTTAGTTACACGAAGCAGAACTTTGTATTCTTAGAAACACCTTTAGTTATTAACCAATGGTGAACTGTTACAACAGAATTCTTCAGGTGGCAAATTTATGAATCAGTTAAGTGGAAAACAAGTTTACCAACAGATTTAAATACTCTTAGTTTCTTTGCAGTTAAGAAATCAAAAGCACAAACCTCTATCCAGTAATTAATGACTTAGCATTTTATCCTGTTTGGTTAAGACCTAGATGTCCACAATTTAATTCCAATTGTCATCCAAGCAAAACTTTAAAACTTTCAGGTTACCAAAGACTTTGAAAGCTACTTCAGCAATTACCCATTAAAACTTTGAGACAGAAAATTAACCATCAGTTTACTCATTTCTTTGCTAACAAATTTTAATAAATAACACAAGTTTATTTGACCTTCAGTAAACTTCGAAGTTTCACATTTACTACTGTTAACTTAAAAGACACGCCTTATCTTAATTAAACCAACAAACTTAACTTCGTTCCAATACTGATTTACGTTCCACCTGGACCCACTCCACTTTGAATGTTTACCTGAGACACAAATGGGAAGATCTGGAGTCGGGGGGGTGTTAGGTCCAGGGGATGCTCTTCTTGTTCCTTGACAGTGGAGAGAGGAGCCATGGTGCATGATCTAGAGGCTAGTCATGCAGGCTGCATGCACGTTGGTGCAGAAACAGGAGAAGAGGGAAACAGAAGAAACAAAGTGCTGCCAGGAGGCAGAGAAAGGATTCCCGGTTTTAGAGCTCATAAGCCCCAACAGAGGAGCAGATGCCATGCTTTCCCACCAGCAAGCGGGGGAGGGGTTAAGCAGTCCAAGTCGGGCCAGAGAAGATAGGGAAACTTCCCCGAAACAAAGGGAGTTTCGGCAGCTGCTTGGGAATATTCCTTATGGTCTCTGTCTCGAGTTAGACTAACCCCAGTTGGCTCCAGGTATAGCCATTAACACGGGAAGTGAGTGAGGGAGAAGCCCCCACATCTATTAGGAGAAACAGAGAGAAATAAAGTCAGAGTCCCCTTTGCTAGGGATGGCCCAGCAACCTGGGTTTACTAGAAGAAGGCTTATTTATGTAATTACCATCCAATATGTCAGGAGAAAGTTTACTAGCTGACTCATTTGGGTACAGGAGCTCAGTCCTTTCCTAAGTTTTGTAATCCAAATTACTTCCAGTGGGTAAAAAGGCACCCCAAGGTAGAGTCCTCGGGAGCTAAAGAAGCCTACAGGCCATGCTTCCAGAAAAGTAAAGAAGGTCCATTACCAAATCCCCCGACTCCTGGGTGGCGTCCCACACAGGGTATGTCAGAGGTTTTAGGTGTCAAAAGTGACTGGAGGCATCCCTCAAGATATCACTATTGATCACTGCCTTCCCAGGGAAGGCATCTCTGCCATAAAAGGCCTTGGAGGGGTGCCGGCGTCCCTCCTCTTCCCCATCACATCCTAGGCTACAGATGGGTGCCTGGTGAATGGACTAGGAAACTGTGCCACCCTACACTCGAAAGGTTGTGCTGTCCTGCCATTTTAACCCATGGAAATACTAGAAAAGTTTGGCAAAGGGAAATCACCCAATTTTATAGCTTTAAGCAGTTTGCAGAAGACACTGACAGGAAACAGTAAAGACTGAAATCCATCATGGTCTATGCGGCATTCCAACACATGTGGTCCTTACAGCCAACTTCCCTAGGAAACGGTCCCGGGTTGCGTTTTAATTCAATCAGGTACTGGTTCCGGCTGGCTCCCAGTGGAGGTCTCTCAGCCAGAAGTGGCTAGACCAGGGATGTGGAGGGGATCATATTAGATCAATCAGGAGGAAACCTCACACGGGAGTCAAGATTGTCAGCCGTCCTGGTGACTTAGGTGGCTGTCCCGTGCCCAAGAAAGACAACTTTCTATAAGAACAGGAATAAAGAGAGGCCATCAAGTTTCTGGGTCTTATTGCCATTCCGGCCAAGGTACTAAATTACAGCCAAAAGGCAGACGCTCTCCTCCCCGTGGAGTAGCCACGGGTTAGAGGATTACAGCCTGAGCAATTGACATGCAAGTGTTCCAATAAGACCATACTCCTTGAAAAGCCCTGAAATGAGATGAAAGGAAACGGAGAGAAAGTACTCACCAATTTTGCACCAAAGCTCAGAGTCTAAATGTAAAGACTCACAGCCCCACGTTGGGCACCATATGATGAAGTTCTGGAACCTTGGTGAGGTTCGGTGGGCTGAGGTCCGGAGCCGATGACCAAGAAAGAATTCTTGAGACATTTTTGGTGCAAAATGGCAGTTTATTAAAGCACGGGGACAGGACCCGTGAGCAGGAAGAGCTGCTGCTGCCCCGGGTTGTGAGGGTAGGCATGTTATTATATACCTTGCGGTTGGGGGAAGGTGAGGAGAAGGGATGGGAGATTTCAACAGAGTTTTCACATGTTAAGGAGGGCCTACAAGGTGCCGGAGGGGAGGCCTTGCCCTTATGGCTTGATCAATGTCATCTTTAGGTCAGGCACTAACATCAAGATAGTTGGGAGGTTCTTGGTGGGGTGTTATGATCCTGCTGTCATTTACAGTCCCTTCTCCCTCAGCCTCCTCCAGTTTATGGTGGGGAGGGAGACATTAGGGCTTCAGGAACCGAGAGTTATTTGCCTCTGGAAATTTGTGCTATTGATAAGGTAACCTCCCTGTTTAGATCTCTAGGACATCTGTAGAGCAAGGGAGATTGCTGTTCTGCAGGACTGCGATCCCTGCAAGTTAACTATTTGTCGTTTTATGGCAGTCAGGGGTGCCTGAGGAATGCCACACATATTACGGAGGGGAGCGGGTGGAGAGGGGGTGCAAGGCGCCAGCTTTTGCTCTGTCCTCAGCCAGCCTCCTGCTCCCTCATCTAGAAGATGGAGCTCAGGACAGGGAGTGGAGCCTGCTTGAGATTCTCTCCGTCCGTCTCTCTCTCTGCCCCTCCCACCCTCTCTTCCCCCTCTCGGTCTCCCTCTCTCTTTCTAAATAAATAAATAACCAACCACCCTCACATTAGGACAAAATTACTTTCTTTTCCCTTAATAAAAATGTATTTCTTTTCTTTTCTTTTCTTTTTTTTTTTTTACCAAAAATACACATCTTACTTTCTCACATAGTTGTTTCCTTTATTAGAATTTTTACCTCTTAGACAACTTAATTTCTACTGAAAGCTGATAAGTAAGCAATTGTGACCTGTTACACCAGCATTCTCAAGACTGGCAAATTGATAAATGTATTTCATAATTTTTAGATGCATACTTTTTCATAGTATAGTATAGTCTTTTAATAAAGCGTGCTTACTAACAGACCCAAATTTATCTGTAGTATCTCTGCAATAAGGAAGCCAAAATTCAGTACGTTCAGTAACTAATGTTGCAGTATTTTATCTTATTTGGAAATGATCTAGATCTTTAATGAATTTAACTTAACTTACACTTAACCTAACTCAGCAAAACTTAAAGGTGTTAGGTTACCAAAAAGGTTAGGGAGTCTTTTTAAAGTTTATCTAAAAATTGTTTTATTTTATTTATGCCTGTTTAATTTACTCATCATTAACAGTTATGCTTAGATTACCCATAAGAACTTTGTAAGACATCAAAGTTAGTCATTCGCCCAAGGTATTAAATTTTTTTTTCTTTTGTAACAGAGATCATATCAGCTTATTTAACTGAAGTAAACCCTGGCAGAATAAAAGTTTTAGTTTTAATACTGATAACTCTGAAGACTATTTTTTTAAGTTTATTTATTTTTTTAATAATCTGTACACCCAGTGTGGGGCTCGAACTCAGGACTCTGGGATGAAGCACACTCTACAGACTGAGTCAGCCAGATGCCCCAAGACATGTCTATTTTCCATAAACAAACAATCGAACGTTTTCCTAGATTAAATGAACTTGAAAAAAAAATGGGGGTTAGTTTCTATCTTTCTGAGAGTTTTAGAAGGCCCAATCCTTACAAGTGCTTACGTTCAAACCTACTAAACAGGGCTCTAATGCAAATTAATGTTAGCCGTGTCACCCAGAAGTAGACCAGGATCTCACATTTACAACAGACGCATAAACACACAGATGTAAAGATCTTATAGTTACTAAGATTCATGAAAAAGAGCTTTGAAATTAGTATTTGTCCCTGGGATTCATCTTAAGGAAGCTACAGAAGAGTTTGGGCACAAGAACCGTTCAAGCGGTTTGTATTTCAAAAAGGCCTGTGCCCACCCCTCCCCGCTTCTTTTCCTCAGTCTCCGCTGACTGTGGGCTGCGCTCACTTTTCAAGGACAAGATAAGATGGATGACTTCAAGGATCCGAGAAAGAATGCAAGTGTTTCTAAGGGCTTTGGTTTCCTAAAGCCAGTAATTTACAAGCTGTTTAACGTACATAGGGAAAGTTGAGGAATTGGTAAAGGGAGAGGAACACTTTAAACTTGCCTCCAGAACTGCATTTCCCATCTTGTCAAGATTTGCAAAATGTGGAAAATTGCTTTCCAATTTCTCAAAGAATCGCTTTGTACCTTCAGTGTTCTCCCAGACTGATCCACCTCTCCAAGCCCCTTATCCTCAGCTTGCTTCTGTCCGTTTGAGTAGGTAGTGGTCATTATAAGTATCTCCGGCAGTGTTGATCATTGTTGAGTAACTCCCCTTGGTCCCCAAAGAGGGTGCAAGGAATATCACCTTCCCCAAAACCCAAATCACTGCCAGTGAGAGCCAAAAGGAAGAATCAGCCACCTGTATGCCCAGGCAGGCAGAAAGCCCAGCCCAGTGCCAAGGACACCATGCAAGAGGACAGTGGTTATCTCTGGCAGAGAAAGGATCAATCACCAGTGGGTCCAGATTAGGACAACATGAGATTGTGTTTTCCTCTCTCCATAGGACACAACAGACAGAGATTCAGAAGAGATTATTCTGTTTAGAATTTTCACCCTTTGGGGGTTTTCCTCTGGTTTTCCCAAGATCCACCCCCCACTCCAGACTCTGGTTTCCCTTTGGCCATTTAAGGAAATAATGTAGCAATTTACCAGAGAATCCCTTCAGTTCTGACAACTCTACAGGTGGGTGGGGGGATAAGAAAGTGGCGGAGGCAGGGATGGTGTCACAGTGGTGGTTCATTGCAAGTCCATTAACTGTAGACTTTTCCTTAGCATAGGTAGTCATTTCAGAGTGGAAAAACCATTCAGAGAGGGGATTGGTAGAATGAGCATTCAAAGGAGGACGGGTGGGGTAGAGGGGGTGCCTGGGTGGCTCAGTCATTAAGGTTTGCCTTTGGCTCAGGTCATGATCCCTGCCTGGGATCAAACCCTGCTTGGGACTCCCTGCTCAGCAGGAAGCCGGCTTCTTTCTCTCCCACTCCCCTGCTTGGGTTCCCTCTCTCACAGTCTTTCTCTTGGTCAAATAAATAAAATGTTAAAAAACAAAAACAAAAACCAAGGAGGACCGAGGGGAACAGGGAGTTACATCAGTCTGACAGACTTTTGTCTTGGGTACTTCTTCCATCTTTACTTCTTTATTAGCCTTTTGCAATGAAACTCCTTTGGAATTGTGAAAGCTTTTGGAGACTTCTGCTTGCCAATTAAAATGGGGTTCCGATTTTAACTTGGGAACCCTTGCTTTCAAGGGCACTTCTTAAATGATCTTACCTAATTGGACATTCTCCATTATGGCCATTGTATTTCTGGGTTGTGGTGTAATTCCCCGAGGACAGGCAGCAGTCTAGTAGGAACCTGACCCCAAGTGAACCAAACCCACATTTCTGCCCGGCCGTATCTAGCTGCAAATAAGGTGCAATTCACATATTTTCTGGCTTTATTTTGGGGCCCCCAACCGGATGGCTACCAAGCCAAATTCCCTTAGGATACAAATAAGCTTTGTAAGATTTTTGCCATTTTTGCTGGATGTCTGTAACTTCCACGGTATAGTTCTTAGACATAAAATAAGCAGGTGTGCTGGAAGATGGCACACTTGACTCTAGAATTTAAGGATCCCATTAGCTAAGACTTTGAGTTTCTCGGAACTGAACTAATACCTAAAAAGGATATGCAGAAGGGTTGTGGATTGTGTGTGCTTTACAATGTACCTCGTTGCCCAGAAATTTTCTTGAGATTGGCGGGTAACCTAGTGGCCACCGAACCCATTCTGTGACCAGCTTACTCCACCATGAAGTCTTCTTGAAGTGGCAAGCCCTCTAATACCCCTTAAATGCTCAATCGGTACTCACCAATTTCTTTTTTCCCCTTTTTTCTTTCTCTTTTCTTCTTTTAGGGCTCTTTGATTTCTGAGATACCCTTTAACAAGAGCCTTTATCTACACAAAACAAGACCAACAAATGTGTACCTGAATATACGAGCAGTAACTAAGAGGTGTTCCTGCCTCCAGGCCTACAAGAAGGCTACTTGTCATTTCTACCAGTCTCACCTGCTCCAAGGATTCGCATGTTGGCCCCCCTTTCATACACTCCACCCATTCTCCACTTGCAACTACATATGGGGGCTCCAGTGGACACCCCCTACCAAGCTTTCAGCCAACAGCCAGCCTCAGATGCCAGGGAACCACTGTGGACTTCTGTCCCAGTCAAGCCTTCCCAGACAGCAGCCTCGGCCACCATCTGACCTCATAAAGAACCCAAGCAAGAACCACTCAGCTGATCCAAGTCAACCTGCATGACCATGAGAAATAATTATAAATTGTTTTAAGCTGCTAAGTTTGGGGGATGTTCCTGACATACCAGTAGGTGATCAGAATAGTGGTAGGCCAGATGAATAGGATATCTGCTCTCATGGAGGCTACTCTCTAGTGGGGAAAAAAAAAAAAAGCAAATAAATTAGTGAATAGAAAATACCCTTCCGATGTGGATCAATGCTATGAAGAGCATAAAGGGAGGTCATGTGTCTATAAGTTGGGGTTGGGGGAAACCAGGGACCGGCTCTCTGACAGGTGATATTTGAAGTGATATCAGAAAGATGTGTGCGATCTATCCATACGATCTTCTGGGGGCCAAGTGTTGAGGAAAAGAAAGAAAAAACTAAAGGTTAAACTCCTGACATAGTCATCTTCGTGTGGAAGACCGTCCTCTTTCGCAGATCTAGATCTTTTCAGAAGTGGTGGAAATGGGCCCCTGGGGTACTTTTGATCTAGACTGATACTCAACACAGCCCAGATAAAATGCAGAATATTATATTGTTGTACTTTATAAATGATGGTTAAATGGAAGGATTCAAGCCATTTTTATAGTTGTGATGCACGATATAAATTCAGGACTCTCTCAAAGTATTCCTTCAGTAAAATACGTATCGTTGACTGTCTGTAATGCACAGAAACTAAGTTATTTGTCACTGGGCGGATTTGAATGCTTAGAGCTGAAATTCAACATTCATATCATACCAGCTCGCTCTCACCAAGGCTGTGTTCCCCCTTGTGGAGTGAGCCACACGCTGGGAACGTGAACATCAGAACCGCTCCCCAGTCCGCCTTACCCTTCACCTGTTCACGGATATTTATTTACCAATGATTTTCTAAGGAGTTATGGAATAGGAAAACGAAGCGTTTGTTCATCATTTACTAAGGGATTGTAAACTCGAGTTTTTCAACAACATAAAATGCCATTGTTAAAAAAAAAAAAAAAAAAAAAACTAAAGCAAGTCCAAAGGCCCTAAGGCAGGAACAAGCCTGACAATTGCCAAGAATAGTAAAACACTAGCACAGCTGGTTGAAAGTCAGAGTTGGAAGAGGCGAAATCCAAGAACTTGGCAGGGACAGGATCGTGCAGGGTCTGCAATATGGGATCCCTTCTCAGCGCGCTGGAAGTCATCGGCTAGTCTCAGCGGGGAGGTAGGGGCGTGAAATCATCTGATTTATTATTCTGGAAAATCACTCCAGCTGCTCTAAAAGAATGGATTGTAAGAGGGCAGCCATGAAAACTGGAGATAGAGTGAAGAGACTTTTTTGCAGCTGACCTAGCAAAGGATCAATGGTAGCAGTCCCTTATATTAGGCAAAAGATCATGAATCACTTGGTGTTGCTCCGTCCATCACATCCAGAAGACTGGGCTGACTTAGTAGGCTTGTCACCCAAAGGAAGATAAAGTCCCAGAGAGGGGCTGTGTGGTTACTGACTCATCATGAAGTTTCTACCTTTTGTTCTGGAAGTTTCTACTGAAACACTAGCTCTTGGAGCTCTGAGCCACCGTGGGTGAGGTTTGACTAGCCTGCTGCCGCCATGCTGTAAGGACCCCCAGGGCACATGGAGAGGCCACAGTGTAGGCAGTCTGGGCCACAGTCCCAACTAACCCAGCCTTTGAGTAATCCCAGCCCAGACAGGAGACTGAAGAAGCCACTAGATGATTCCAACCACAGATGGAGTCCCCTTCAACTGTCTGAGTTTTCCCAGCTGAGGACGGAGGCTTTATGGAACAGAGACAAACCGTTCCAAAACCCTGACCCATGGAATCCATGAGCATAGTAAAGTGACTGCCATTTTACACTAGCTGGAGCGGCGGCCGGGGGGGGGGGGGGGGCAGGGTTTTTTTTATAATCCTGTTGGCCTCTTGAGTGAACTTCGTAGAATGAGAATAGGTTCTCTATCAATTACTGACGTGCCCACAGGAACATTCTGCAGCAGACGTGAAGAAGATACCCCAGCCAGTCGTCCCATTATTTGCAAATGGCGCCTCCTTCCCATCCTACCAGAGTAGTTAAGAGTCAACCATTTGGAGTCCAGAAGATCTGGTTTGAAGCCCAAATCTACCACTTCCTAGTTCTGCGACCTTGGGCGACTGACTTAACCTGTGGGTCTTCAGTTCCTTCATTTCCAGGGTGAAATCATACTTGTAACCTCATAAGGGCAACACGGAGTAAGAGAGTTTTTCACAAAGCCATCAAGAGAGTGCCAATGTGCGGGCAATTAGTTGTTGTTATAATGCCCTGTGGGGGCCCTACGGCCTGATGCACCTGGCCCTGCATCGTCCCAGTGGCCTCCAATGATGTCACCTCCCTTCAGGCTCAGGCAGCCTCGCCTTCTGGACCGAAGATGCTCTGGGCATGTGCTCTACACCAGGTCAAGACACCTAAAGATCGTTTGCCTTTGCAGCATTCACTTTGTGAAGTAGAAAGAGAGGAAGAAGGAAACCCTTTCTCCTTCCGCTCAACTTCCTTTTCTGGGGTTTATCTGACCTTATGCTCTGTGCATTCTTGGGAGGTGGGCAGGGCAATTTTCTCTCTCCCTCTGCACCGGGGAAAGAACTGAAGATAAACAGGCATGTTGTGTTCAGGCAGTCTGTCGGGTCCTGGGGTGGGGGGCAGCCTGCACACACAGCCAGTACCCCAGGAATTGGTGTGGAAGGCTTCCCAGGGTTGTCTCTCCCCCACGAGAGATCTATCAGTAAAGCCCGGCGACAGTCCTTACTACCTCCATCCCTGTCCCCATCTAGCCACCAGGTTCTAAGATGCCCAGGTCCTTCCTCTGGCCTTCAGAGAAAGCTCCAGACTCTTAGCTTGGCTTGCAAGGCTCTTGGGGTCTGGTCCCTGATTTTACACTCACGACTGTCTCACCCTCTCCTCCCACTCATTCTGAGTGTCTTCTTTTCCTTAAGCCGTCTCTAGCTCTCCCACCTACTTACAGCACTCCTCCCCTCCTTCCTCTGAGTAACTTGCTCACCCCTTGGGTCTCAGCTGCAAATTCACCTCCCTAGGGCATCCCTCCCATCTATCACCGCTGCCACCTCCACCCTTGGCCGGGACCCTTGCTAACTTTCCCATCACACCTTGCACTTCCCCTTCACGTAGGGTCACCACATGCATTGTTAAGCCCTTGTTCAATGTCTCATGGCATTTCCTGCTAGAAGGTGAAGTCCATGAGAGCAGAGATTGTGTCTGTCCTGCGTACAGATGCACAATAAGTATTTGATACTAATTATTTCTATTATTTATGATCTGTGAACTTGCTTCTGATACAAAAAAAAAAAAAATTTTTTTTAAAAAGCTAATACCGAAAGAAGTGAGTCTTCCTTGTTATAGGGGAGGAGTGTGCGGGGATTCTGGGGAAGGTGACACTTCCCCTGCTGCCACCAGGGGGCAGGCAGAGCTTTCCTAAAAGGGAGGTTCCCACTGGCTGAAGAAGAGGGGTCCTTGATCTCAAAGAAAACCATCCCTGTCACCCACCACTTGTGCACACTTTTGAGACAAGGAGGGGCAGGACTGGGAATGGACCAAGGTGAGGCTTTGCTCTCAGAAAAGCAAGAGGACTTTAAGTTACTCCTGAGGAAGACTGGGACCCATTTAGAAGAGAGATTGTGACACTCCTTGGGCAGTGGAGGGACTTTCCAGGGACGGACTTCCCGGAGGTGACAACTACACCAAAAAAATGCTGTTTGTTCCTTTCTTTAATGCAGTTGACAGCACATTTTTAAAAAAGCACCCCGGAGCCAAGGAAACAAAGAATCTACGTGCTTTTAGAAAAGTTGCTTTGGTCTCTGGTGTTCAAAGCACTTCCGCACCATAATGGCTGTCGTCGTCAAAACTCCCCACACTTGGGAATTTCTTCAAGCAGATATCATCTCCCTATTTTACCCAGAAACCAACTGTGGCTCCGAGAGGTAACATGACTTGTGTCAGATCACAGAGCAACATCCAGAGCTGCCTCTCATTACTACTAAATCTGTTTTTATTACACTGTTCTAAACCAATAATTAAATAATATATTTATCAAGAGTATTACTATTGCTAACCCTCCTACACTGTTGGTGGGAATGCAAGCTGGTGCAACCACCCTGGAAAACAGCACGGAGGTTCCTCAAAATGTTGAAAATAGAACTACCCTATGACCCAATAATTACACTACTGGGTATTTACCCTAAAGATATAAATGTAGTGATCTGAAGGGGCATGTGCACCCGAATCATTATAGCAGCAATGTCTACAATAGCCAAACTATGGAAAGAGCCTAGATGTCCATCAACAGATGAACGGATCAAGAAGATGTGGTATATATACACAATGGAATACTATGCAGCCATCAAAATAAATGAAATCTTGCCATTTGCGACGACGTGGATGGAACTAGAGGGTATCATGCTTAGTGAAATAAGTCAAGCAGAGAAAGACAACTATCATATGATCTCCCTGATATGAGGAAGTGGAGATGCAACATGGGGGGTTAAGGGGGTAGGAGAAGAATAAATGAAACAAGATGGGATTGGGAGGGAGACAAACCATAAGTGACTCTTAATCTCACAAAAGAAACTGAGGGTTTCTGGGGGGAGGGGGAAGGGAGAGGGTGGTGGGGTTATGGACATTGGTGAGTGCTGTGAGGTGAGTAAACCTGGCAATTCACAGACCTGTACCCCTGGGGATAAAAATATATTATATGTTTATAAAAAATAAAAAAAAATTTATAAAAGTATTACTATTGCTATTGCTGTTTTCAGAGCTGTCATTTGCTGAGGGAGTCTCTCTGCCGGCCACTTGAACAAAGCATTTTACAAATGTCATATCATTTTCATCCTCAACGTAATGCTAGGAGATTGTTATGAGACAGAGAAAAGCAGCCCCGGGCTTCTGGGAGCTGACCCGGCACGCACGGTGGGTCTTTGATGTTCTCCTGCTGAACATAAACAATTTCACAGAACATCAGCTTCAGACAAGGCCATCCTGTGCTTGTGGTGGATCAAGACAAAAACATGACCCTCTGTTGAGCTTGTTTGAACCCAGACAAAACATGAGTATTGCCCAAGCCGCACAAATGAGCCAGCATCTCCTATCTTGGCCAATCTGAGGGACTGCTGACTCTTTACCCATTACAGCTTTAGCCCCTACATGGGGTTCCTTTCTTGTGGTTGAGATTAAGATACCCAATCAGAGAATTGCCCCATTTCCAGAGGGCATCTGATACAGAACAAAGCCAGCTTCCTTAAACCTGTCCCCAAATCACCCCATCAAGCCCAAATCCCCTAAGTCCTTTCTAACATCTTCTTAATGAGAAGCATGTGGTTCCCCAAGGTGTAGGTTCTCCCCTGCTGCAATGAGTAATAATAAATCCAACTCATTCAGGTAGAAACAGGAATGTTTCTGGTGGTATTTGGCTGGAGTTTTTAACAGGTATTTATTACCCTTATTTTATAAATAAATAAAGTGATACTCGGAAAGGTTGAGAAATTTGCCCGACAACAAGGCCACGTGTGACAGAACCAGCTGTGTCTATGTTCTCTTTTGTTTAACAATTCGTGCTATTTGAGTCCAGTCTGTGCCTCCATTTCCTCATCTGTAGTGAGTCAGTTAGAGTGCTCTCCCAAGGTCCCTCCAGCTCACATCTTCCCAGATAAAGAGTGTGAAAGCTTTGTCAAGGTCATCTGCTTGGGAGAGCTGGGAATTCTGGCTGGGGGGGTCTCCCTTTGGCTGCAGAACACCTGGATTCTCAACGAGTCATTCCCACAATGCCTTGTACCTGGGAAGATGTAATGATGAACTGAAGAGTGGTGCATCCTGGGAAATATATCATGAACTTGGACTCCTGCCCATTACTTACCTCCTACCCGCCTCCCTCCAGCGATCCTCTTTCAGTTGTTCCTATTTTCACATTACCTGATTGCTCCTCTCTTGCCCAACTGGGGGTAGCAAGTCAGGAGCGTGGTTCAGGACCTCTTACCTTACAGACCATTCTCCTGTTCTTACATTAACCTCTCTCTCCCAACATAATAAAGGGGCATCCTAGAAGTCTCTGCATAAATTGTAGGGAGCTGAAAAAGAGGAATTCCTCCTACTTTGAGTCCCGAGAATCTGAAAGCTGATGGAGGGGACTTAGCAAAATGTTGCCCAAGAACCTAAAAAATACTTTATGGGAGATGGGAGTACTTCCTTGATGGCCATCTCCTAGTTTCTGTATAATTGTCTTAGGAGGAGGACAGCAGACTTGGTCAGTGAGTTTCTTGGGAGTAGACTCGGGACCAATGAGGAAGGGCAGGGCTGAGGTGATGGAGACACTTTGGGATTCAAAGAGAAAAAGAGAGTGTTGTAAAGATGGGTGTCTCCAGCAAAGGACAATACAATTTAGTCAATATTAATCCTAGCTAGTGTTTCAATTGCACAAATTACGTGCCAGTTTCTTTGGTCTAAGGGCTCAGCATGTTTTAAGTCATTTAGCCTCATAGTGACCCCATGTAGGGAGAGGACAGGTACAAAGCGGTTAAATAACGTGTTCAAAGCCACATATAGTGTAGCAGAAGATACATACCCTACCCTTACCTCTGGGAGCTGCCACGTTCTGTGCTACTGGCTGACTTCCAAGGACCAGTTTCTGTACCTCTTTGCCTAAGGGTTTTCTTGGAAGCCACACAAAGAAAACCTGTGCACAAAGCAAGCCAGAAGTCTTCAACCAATGAGTAACAGGGGATTGGTGGGTAAACACCTTTCCCTTTCTTTGTGGGGGGGAGATCACTGCAGGGAAGGTATTCTCCCCACCTCTGCGTGGGATTAAGTGCCAGCCACCGGCCAAGCCAAGATTGTGGCTTTGATAACTCAGTGTTTATTGGCTACTTTTCCTTCCCCTTCTCACGCATCTCCACCTTACCCAATGAGCTGCTTGCCCTCTGCTTCTTAGGAACCCAAATTAAGACAGACCCAGGTATTTGGCTTCTTGCAGTCTTTCTGGAGAGGCTGGGCCATTAACTTCCACAGTCTTTCTCCTTCCAAGGGGCAAAGGCTTTGGGTCAGGCAGATAGGTCCACATCCCTTCAAAAAATGTGTCATAGTCCTAACCCCAAGTACTCAGAAGGGGGCCTTATTTGGAAACAGGGTCTTCACAGAGGTCAGCAAATTCAGATGAGGTCATTGAGGTAGGCCCTAATCCACTATAACTCGGGCCCTTATAAAAAGGGGAAATCAGGTCTCAGGGAAAATGCTGTGTGAGGACTGGATTTATGCTGCCAAGGGACAAGGAACTAGGAGAGGCCTAGGACACATCCTTCTCCAGTGTCTTCAGAGGGATCGAGGCCCAGCAGACATCCTGCTCTCGGGCTTCTGGCCTCCAGAACGGTGACAGAATAAACAGCTGTTGTGGAAGCCACCTGGTTTGTAGTACTCCATTATAGCAGCCCCAGGAAATGACTTTGCCAGCTACGAGACATCCCCAAGCCTCCCTTTCCTCCCCCATGGGGTTCTTAGGACGATTGCCTCAAAAAATGCATGTAACATTCTACGCACGGAGCCGCTACATGGAATAGGGCTCACTGGATGGATGGTGGTTCTTGTAACAGAAACAAGGAGCCCCTCCCCTGCCACACAGACTATGGCGGGGAAGGGGTTCCTTGGACAAGTGGACAACTGAGCCCTGCGCTTCTTCTGTTCTCCTTCAAAGTCCAGAACAGCCCACTCCCACATCTGACCCAGCCCGAGAATGTAAAGAACTAAAGTTTTCATGTTGAAGCTGCGTGGAAGTCACCCAGGTTTTGGTGTAGCTTGGGGAAGCATTAAAGAGGTCGATGACCCTGTCATGGGTTTGCTTCCCGTACCGGTTCGGCTGGGTCTGGAGACAGGAGGAGAGGAGATGCCACTGCTCTGCTGGGCAGAAGAACATAAAGTACCACCACTCCAAGGGAGTGTAGCAGTTAAGGTTGTCAGTTGCCAACAACAGAATCCACTCCGGTGAGTTCATTTGGAAAGTGAGTTTATTTAAACAGAAGGCCAGAGAGTTTGAAGCCAGATCGGAAAATGTACCATATCACCGAGGGGAAAAGGGGCTTTTTTAGCAAAAGTACTCCTGCCACCATAATGCTTGGAACTGGGTGAAAGGCTACTGCTGTCACTGCGGGATGCAGGTGAGGACATAGTGACAATGAAGTTGGGGAAGAGTCCTGGCTTTGAACTTCTCACTCTGTGGTCACTCCACTAGAGAGGAGATGGGCTCATGCACTCATTCATTCATTCTATGGATATATATGGGCTGTCTCCTTTGTGCCAGGAACCTCACAAAGTGCTAGAGATAAAGTGATGGGAAAAAAACAAAGGTGGGGGTACCTGGTGGGCACAGTCAGTTGAGCATCCAACTCTTGGTTTCAGCTCAGGTCAGGATCTCAGGGTTGTGAGATCCAGTCCCAAGTTGGGGTCATGCTCTACTCGGAGTCTACTTAAGATTCTCTTTCTCTTAGGCGCCTAGGTGGCTCAGTGGGTTAAGCCTCTGCCTTCCGCTCAGGTCATGATCTCAGGATCCTGGGATCGAGCCCGAGTCAGGCTCTCTGCTCAGCGGGGATCCTGCTTCCCCTCTCTCTCTGCCTACTTGTGATCTCTCTCTGTGTCAAAAAAAAAAAAAAAAAGACTCTCTTTCCCTCTCCCCTGGCCTCTCCCGGCCCTTTCTCTCTCTTGAATAAGTAAATAAATCTTTACAAACAAAACCAAAAACAAACAAAAGTGCTTTGAGTCTACTGAGTGAGATGGAACTAAACCAAGCCGGCCCCTGGGAGAAAGAGGCAGGGTTCTGCTGAGGAGGAGTAGGGATGAGGAGGCCCTGCATGGGACGTCCTTGGACTTTAGCATCTCAGGGGAGTTCACTTGCTAGGCTCTCTGCAAGGAGCAAAGAACAGGCTGGCTGTCATCACAGGTGACCCTGACTCTCATAGCTCAGGCACTAACAGGTCCTGGATCATCCCAGAAATAAGCCACCCAGAAATGACTGGGATGACCATCAAGAAGGAAATGAGTTTTCCATGCCCAGGTGGTGTCCACTCATGAGCCCTGCAGATGGCTCTGCGGGGTGTCTGCCTCAGTGTTCCCATCTGAAAAGGGGGCACAGTTGGGCCGGTTAGATTATCTCTAGGCACCACTAGCAGGGACATTCTGCCGAGTCCCTGGAGGCTGTGCTCAGTCTGTGGTTTCATAGGACGACACTGCCACTTCCTTCTCAGGAAGGAGTGAGGGTCACGGGGCCCCTGAGCTCCACCTCCCCTGCACCCCACCTCACTCGTCTGTTTCTGGCTCATTCCTACCACCGCAGGTGCAGATGCAGCCCGGCTCATCCAGGAGGCTGTTCTCCTTCCTTCTGTAGCCTCCGCGAGTGAAGTCTGGGCAGTGGCTGACAGTGATGCTGAAGAACCACTGGATCTTCAGAGCCTTGCAGCAACCCGGGTAGGGAGGCTCCAGGAAGAAGGCAGGCCACAGGCCTGCGGGGGTGCCGCTCTGGGTCAGTGATGAGGTGTCAGCACAGCTCGGTCTGCACGGGGCACAGCTGAAACAGCCAGCATGTCTCCAGATAGAGAGTGGAAGGGGATGGGGAGGGTGAAGTGTACAACCTCCATTCGGTGGCCTGATTTCTAGGGCATTATTACTGATTTTGTTAGATGTCACAATGACATGGTGATCAGTAAAAAATTCGATATCCTTAATGAGGTGTTTATGAATTCATTGGCATGATGCCTGAGATGAGCTTCGAAAAATCTCCAGGGCAAGAAGGACTTACATAAGCAATATTTTCCATATGTTGATATTTGCTGAAGCTGGATAATGGGTATGTGGGCATTTATTATACTATTCTCTGTATTCCTGTGAATGTTTGAAAGCTTTCACTGTTTAAAAAAAAAAAAAAAGTTTTAAAAGAATCATGCTGTCATGAAGAAAAGCATGGAAGAAAGAGTACCAGTGTGTTATCTGTGGCTGCCCCAAGGGGTTTAGGAATAATTGGATATCAAGGGGGAGCGATGTTGTGATTGATAAGAAATAGATATTTGATCATCCTCCTTTTCCTGGCACAAAGCTCCTAAAATCCTCGGAATTCCATAAACGATGGAACCATAAAAGTGTCTTTCGCTACCTCAGTGAGGTGACTTTTGGAAAGCCCCTAGCTAACCAAGAGAGGGATTTCCCTGACAACAGTGTTGGGGGGAACCAATAGTGTGATTTAGGGTTGGAAATGTCAGCCCCTTCCCCTGCCTTAGAGGAGGGGAAAGGGACTGGATACTGGTTTAATCTCCAATGGCCAATGATTTCATCAATTATGCTATTGTGCTGAGATTTCTATTTTAAAAACCCCAAAAGGATGGGATTCTGAGAGCTTGAGGGTTGGTGAACACATGAAGTTTGGGGGAGTGGCATCCTTGAGGAAAGCATGGGAACTTTGCACCCTTTCCCATTACCTTGCCTGATATATCTTTTGTATCTGGCTGTTCCTGAGTTACATCTTTTTATGATAAACCTGTAGGGTACTAAGTAAAATGTTTCTCTGATCCCCTAGCAAATTAATCAAACCCGAAGAGGGGATCATGGGAACCTCCAATCTGTAAGTAAGAACTGGTAAAAAATACAGGCAACAATCTGGACTTGCAATTGGCATCTGAAGTGAGAGAGGAAGGTGTGCAGTTCGATAGGACTGAGACTTTACTGTCACTCTTACCAGGCAGACAGTGTCAGAGCTGTGTTAAATGGTAGTACACCCAGTCAGTATTCACTGAGAAATGGAGAATTATTTGATGGTGTTGGAAAAAACGAACTCTTACCATTGAAGGAGTTCAGAAAACGTCTTCCCAAAATGTGCCACTTTGACATCTGGTCTATTTTAAGCTCAAGGCAGCTGAGACCCTGTGAGGTCAAGAAATTTTTACACCTCCCTTAACTACCTAGAAGAATCTAAATTGGGGATCTTTTACAGAGTAAGAGTTAATTCCAGAGAGAGATTATCTGCCTGACTCATCTGTATGACAGGACAAACATCTAATTACCAAACATCAGCCCTTCTTCATGTTGCCCTGTGACTTGCCCTCCTCCCTCCTGAAGCCCCGGGGTCCCTATCCCATTCCTTAGCCCGGGGGGCCTACAGACCTCGTTTTGCCTTATTATCGTTGAACTGTTCATGGATGTTGGGTTCCTGTAAATACAAAATTAAATTTGATTTTCTCCTATTAATCTATCTCATGTCAATTTAATTCTTTTTTTTTTAAAGATTTTATTTATTTATTTGAGAGAGAGAGATGACAAGCAGGCAGAGAGGCAGGCAGAGAGAGAGGAGGAAGCAGGCTCCCTGCTGAGCAGAGAGCCCCATGCGGGGCTCAATCCCAGGACCCTGAGATCATGACCTGAGCCAAAGGCAGCGGCTTAACCCACTGAGCCACCCAGGCGCCCCTATGTCAATTTAATTCTGAGGCCAGCCAGAAGAACCTTTGAAGGACAGAGGAAAATTTTTCCTCCCCAACACTGGAGTCGGAGTCTTAAAACTTTATTTACACATCTTTATGTCCTTCCACTAGTTATAATAAGCATATATGACTTTTATAATTCAAAAATAAAGACATACTTAAAATAAATATGCCACATTTTTGCAACAAATAAGTAATATTGTAGAAGAATATTGACATTGGGAAATGGCTGCAGGATATTGCAGGGTAAGAAAACATTGCATCCAGCGACATCCTGGTATTTTAAAGAACAGAATATGAACTATGAGGATGAGGATGCCAATTCTTTTTTGTAGCAGATCCCTTCTCTCAAATGAAATATTACTGAAAGTCATCTGTCTGGTAAGTACCTGGGTGTGGGTCTGCAGTCCCATCTTCAGCCCTCTGTCCCCCACCTTCCCACTCCTTCTTACCCCTGTACCCCCAAGGCTCAAGGAGCCTCTTATACAAACTGGACTTCATTTTCTTTAAGCTCAGCGATTCTACTCACTGGCTGTGTGATTTTAGGTTAGAAAATTAACCACTCTGAGGCACAGTAGCTTAGTCAGTGAAGTGAGCAACCTCATAGATTTGTTGAGAAGATTAGAGATGATGTCTATGAAATAAGTAACAACGAATTATATTCAGTAAGTGTTAGTTATTTGAGTAGATATTCGATGAACTTGATAAATTCTAATTTAATGCTCCTTGTTGATATTCAGGCTATAAATAACCCAGGACAAAATTGTCCATGAAAAGCCCTTGAACCTCACCCCAACCCATCAAAGCACAATAGACTCCTCTCCAGCCACCCTCCACCCCAGAGACCAACACAGCCAGATTTTCCAATGGTAGCATAATGGTAGGATGCTTCTCTTTTTTTCTGCATCAGATTAAGTAAATGGCTTCCTTTTAAGGATTGCTATATATAGATTTTATTTTTTTTTAATCCACACATATATTGTATGCCAGCTAAAGTTTTAAGATGTATTATCTATTCAGGAATTAGAAAAATAATTATCATATATTTTACATCTGAGTTGTCAAAATGTATCTTTTTTTTAGATTTTATCAATAGATAAAATCTATTTGAGAGAGAGAGCATGAGAGGGGAGAGGCCAGAGGGAGAAGCAGACTCCCCGCAGAGCAGAGAGCCCAATGGGGGACTCCATCTGGGACTCTGGGATCATGACCTGAGCCAAAGGCAGTCACCCAACCAACTGAGCCACCCAGGTGTCCCCATAATGTAAAATATCTTGATGAATATTAAATCTTAAGTCTGAATTATTCAATGTGTTTATTTAGCGACAGACTTCTTAACCCCTTCAATAAACTATCAAGTCAATAGAGAGAAATTTCCCGTTCAGAGGGCAAAGGGAAAGCTCTCATTTATGAGAAAACATGTACATCAATTTGGAAGTTGTTTCCGTGCACATGAGGGACCACAGTTCTCTATATAAAAGAAATATTTTTCTTTTTGATACTGGAAATCAAAATCTGATAAACATCTGTACTTGAAATCGGAAATGACTCCTATTCAGGTCTGAATGTAAAACTCTTGGGTCTCAGTGGATCAGGGCGGGAACTGGGGTGAGGCAGGATCAAGCAAGTCCAAGGGCGGCTCTTCTGTTTTTTGACAATGTTGATACTTTCTTCATAAAAGGCTTTTGGCATTAATTTTGATTTTCTAAACCATTGTATTCAAATACAACTTATCTGGATTATTAAGCTTTTTGGCTTCTCTTAGATTCTGTGTGAGAGGCAAGTGCCTCCCTCAGCTCACCTCTGGCCCAGCCCTGCTCCTGAAGTGAAGAGTAACTTCTCTCATGGTGGGTTTCATGAGCTGCATATTCTTCTGAGAGTGACTTGATAGGGACCTAGAGGGAAGGTGGTACCAGGTGCTTGGTTGTGGGGGCTGCCCGGCAGAAGAGAAATGAAAGGGAAGGTTGTGGTTCTACAGGACAGCCTTAACCTGCTTTGTGGCTCTGCCTGGCACTGCTACCGTCTCCTCTTCACCTTTTGATGAGTGAATCAATTCAATCACATCCATTAAGAATTCAAAGTAGAATGGTTTCTCTGTGATCTTTAGGTTGTAGGGTTTGGAAATCTTTATTTTTTTATATAATTTTTTATTTTTTATTAACATATAATGTATTATTAGCCCCAGGGTACAGGTCTGTGAATCGCCAGGTTTACACACTTCACAGCACTCACCATAGCCCGCACCTTCCCCAATGTCCATAACCCCACCTCCCTCTTCTGACCCGCCCCCCACCCCACCCCCAGCAACAGTCAGTTTGTTTTGTGAGATTAAGAGTCTCTTATGGTTTGTCTCCCTCCCGATCCCATCTTGTTTCATTTATTCTTTTCTTACCTCCCAAAGCCCCCATGTTGCCTCTCAACTTCCTCATATCAGGGAGATCATATGATAATTGATTGAAAATCTTTTTTTTTTTCACGATTTTCTTTATCTTCTAAGTTTTCTGTAATGAACACTTAACTGCATTTATTATCAGAAAACAGAAAAGGAAAGACGTTTAATTACTCACTTGAGGAACAGAATCATTCCCAACTAAGCAAGATATTTGTTTTATTCAAGAGAACTGGATAGACCGAGGGAGTCACATATGTCCACATTCCATCACTGTTCGCCTGGACTATTGCAGTATCCTGCAATATATGGTCTGCAATATATGGCAATATATCCTGCAATATGGTCCCTCTGTCTCTGCCCTTGGGCCCCCCTAGACTCCACTCTCCACTGCAGTCAGAGGGATCTTGTTATCACTTTAGAACTATTGGATTGCTCCTACATCCAAATGCTTAGCAACTCCCTGTCTCTCCTTAGAGCCAAAGTCTGAGTTCTCATAAGGTCCTACAAGATTCTGCACGACCTGCCCACAGGACCTCTTTGTCCTCATCACAATCACATTCCACTGTCCCACCCCACCCACTCAGTTCCAGCCACCCTGACCTCCTCACTGCTGCTCAAACACACCAGGCAAGTTCTTCCCTCCTAGTCTGCTTCCTGCACTGTTATTCCACCAGCTGGTCACCTGGCACGCTCTCATTTCCCCCCCAGCTCTGCTCAAACATCTTTTCACAGAGGGTTTCCTTGACCCATCTACAGTACGGGCATCGCCTTCTTTATCCCTGTCACTATCAGCAAAGCACTAGCCATGGCCTGCCAACTGACCCTCTTTCTCTATTGTCTGTCTCCCTCCTGCCCGGCAGGCTCTTTGTTGTGTTTGGTTTACAGCTGTGTCCCCACACCAAGAACAATGCCTTGTAGGTACCTGACAAATATTTGTCAGATGAATTCATCTCCCATCCCCTGTTCACACGGGTACACAGCCACTGAACAGAACGAATATAACGAGATTCCTGTTAATAAAATATCTGTTTGATCACGGGGCACCTCTGTATAATTAGGAAGCTAGCTCTAACATTCTGTATCCTCGGAGGATCACAGAATAATATCAGACACGGGCACACAGGGAAGGGCCTTGGGTTATTACTAATTTTCTAACAGTCTGGGAGAAGCACAGCCTTAGCCCTCTGGGCAAAGTCCCCGAGGCGCTGCATTTCTTGCTCTCTGTCTTCTCTTGCCTCAGGCACAGCAGAAGCTCTGTTCAGCTGCTCTAGGCCCTTCTGTTTCATTTCAACAATGGAGAAATAAAATGATTCTTTGACACCTGACTTATTTTTTCCTTGGGGAAAGGAGACAGGTAGACAAAGTCTTTCAAACTAAGACATCGTAGCGGATAATGCACATCATGGGCCATGAAGCCTTACTAAATCTTTGTATTCATGGTTGGTAATCCTTTCAAAGAACCTGTGTGGCAGGTACCCCCATACAAAGTTAAAAAAATCTGAACATAGGTGACTTGCACCAAGTCACATGGCTATTAAAGTGGTAAGGTCAGGACAAGATACTATTCCAAACCAACCCCTATAACAAAACTTGTTAAAATGCAGATAACTAGTAGAAATGCAGATAATAGGACTTTGGGGGCATTGCCCACACCCGTTACTCCCCTGTCCCTGAGCCTCACCCCACCCACCAAAGCACAGGGATTAGTGAGTCTGGGTTTTTTCCCTGGCACCAAAGATGTGCTGTCTCTACCAACATCAGCCAGTTCTCCAACACCAACTGGGCGTCCTACAAGTCTATTCACTTCTGATGCGAAATCTTCAGAGTTAGTACAGACCCCACAGGTTAAGGGCTCAGTCCCACAAGACTGCCCTGTATTCGGGTGCCAGTCACGAGTCCCTGGGACCACCCATACTTCTGACCAGCCAGCTGTAAATTCAGAGCTTCCTTGACCACCACTGGCCCAGGTTCCATAATTCATTAGAACAACTCACAGAACCAGGGAAGCACTTTACTTACCATTACCAGTTGATTATCGAGGATAAAACTCAGGAACAGTCAAATGGAGGGCTGTATACGACAAGAGGGGGCCGCTGGGAGGACTCAGAGGGTCACCCTCAGAGCACCTCCATTTATCACCAACCTAGAAGCTCTCTGAACCCTGATATGTAGGAATTTTTGTCGAGGTTTCATTGCATAGGCAGAGTTGGTTAAATCTTTGGCCATCGGTGACTGAATTCTCTAAGTAGCCTTCTCCTCCTCCTCCCCAGAGGCTGGGTGAGGGTAGGGGCTGAAAGTCCCAACCCCCTAATAACCTGAGCAGTTTTTAGGGACCCTGCACCCTCCAGCAGCCATCCAGAGGCTCCTTCCTGTGGCCATTCATTAGCATCCAAAAGACAGTACCTCCCAAGTGTTTCTAGAGTCTGGGCTGTAAGTGGGACAAAGATCTAAGAGTTATTTGTTTCATTATACTACTGTGGGGTTCAGGGGAGAGGCAGAAACCAGGCACAGGGAATCTCAGAGATGAGGCTCAGGTTCTGGTCGATGAGCATTAGGCAGGATAATGTTTTAAAAGCTGAAAACGTGCTGATCTACTTTTAGAGTCCTGAAAAGTCCCTGCCATTAAAACTTCCTGCCTTCCCTGAAGACATGCAGAGTGGTTTGGCTCCCCTCACAGAACTGCCCTCCTTTCCAGGCCCCAGCCTCCAGAGGACAGGTGAGCAGGACTTACTTGGGGAACAGGTACTGATTTCATCCCCTGGGGGGTGCTGGCTACCAGGGGGCTCAGAAGAAGGAGGAGGACTGCCAGGAGACAGAAGGGGATCGTCTTCAAAGCCTTTGGAAGGGCTCCTATGGAAACCCAAGGTCTGACAGAGCTTTTCACATCCCAGCAGAGGGGTGGGGACAGCCGATGGGGAGGGAGAGGATTGGGGAAGGGGAGAACCTGGGGTCAGTCCTGTGTAACCTCACCACCTCCCCAGGCTTCTGCCTGCAGGGGACAAAATGCTCAGTAAATAGCCTTCTCAAACTTTATCACGCCTGTGAGTCACCTGGGGATCTTGTTCAAATGCGGATTCCTTTCAGCAGGTCTGGGGTGAGGCTGTCCAGGAGAAGCTGCATTCCTTACAGGCTCACTGCTATAGAATGTCCCCAGCTCCAGTTTCTTCCCTCTGAAATGGTCGTCAGAACCACACTTGGGTTCATCAATTAAGAAGTTCTGACTGCTTGGACCAATGGCACATTAAATTCTAAGTAGGCACAAGTCATAAAAAGCCTTTAGGGCAGTTTAAAGAAATCTTCTTGTTGTGCAAGGAATAACAGATCAATAACAGATGGGAATCTCTGAAGCCAAAGCTGGAAAATTGGTGGGCGTGGGCCAAGCACCTTAGAGCTGTGAGAATGAATGCTCCCCACCTAAATCCAAGGTGCCTGTGCTAGGCTGAGTTGGTCCTGCCCATGTGCCTGACCACAGTAAAAACCCCAGACACTTGGTCTTCCGCGAGCTTCACTGATGGGCAACACTTCAAATGTGTTGGGCTGGGGAAATGAAACACATCCTGTATAACTAGGCTGGGGGAGGGAAGCCTCTGCCTGGTTTCCTCCATTCTTCACACCCTATGCTTCTCTCCTTGGTTAATTTTAATTTGTACCCATTTGCTGTAAACTTAACTATAACGACTTCTGAGTCCCGTGAGTCCTTCTCATGAGTGGAATCTGAGTATGGTCTTGGGGACTTCAAACACAGGGAGTTTCCACTGTTATCTCCAAATAGAAACTGAAGTCCAGAAAGGTTAAAGAGATGAGCAGAGGTCGCACAGAATGTGAGTGGAAATGTTGATGTTTAAATTTGTCCGTCTCCAGTGGCCATACTTTTAACAAGTACTAGAGGACAAGTGAGGATAATCTCACACAATTTATGCCTCTTAAGTAGAAAACTCAACAGTAGGGACAGAAAAGTTATTAAAAGCATAACAGAAGAAAATTCCCTGCTCCATCCAAAATCTGTGTGGCACCTGTGTGGCTCAGTGTGTTGAGTGCCCAACTCAATTTCGGCTCAGGTCTTGATCTCAGGGTTGTGAGTTCATTGCCTACAGCAGGCTCCACGCCCAGTGTGGCGTCTACTCGTCTCTCTCCCCCTGCCCCTCCCCCCACCTCGCACTCTTCCCCCCCCCCTCTCTCTCTTTCTCAAATAAATAAAATCCTCTTAAAAATTTGTAGATTTGGGGCACCTGGGTGGTTCAGTGGGTTAAGCCTCTGCCTTCGGCTCAGGTCATGATCTCAGGGTCCTGGGATCGAGCCCTGAGTTGGCGGGGTGGGGGGGGGGGTCGTCTCTGCTCAGCAGGGAGCCTGTATCCCCCTCTCTCTCTGCCTGCCTCTCTGACTACCTATGATTTCTCTCTGTCAAATAAATAGATAAAATATATATTTTTTTAATTTGCAGATTTTTAGCACTCCATATCCCATTAAAAATTTAAAAAGAAAGCCTGGGTGGTTCAGTGGGTTGAGCATCTGTCCTCAGCTCAGATCATGATCCTGACATCCTGGAATCAAGTCCTACATCAGGCTTCTCACTCAACAGGAAGCCTACTTCTCCCTCTGCCTCCTCTCCCCATGTTTGTGCTCACTTTCTCTCTCTGACAAATAAATAAATAAAATCTTAAAAGAAAAAAAAGATGCAGAATGATACCAAAATAACATTGTTAATTTACTGGATCTCAAAGAGAAGCAAAGAAGTCTTTAGACATTCGGGTAGGAAAAGAGTAACCCCTAAGGGAGAAAAACTTTCAGGCAACGTCTTAGCAATGTTCCATGGCAGAACCAGTGGAGCCAGGTATTCCCAGTTCTCAAGTTTTGGGAAAAGAAAACATAACCCAGGAATTTTTTACCCCATCAAATTTTCTTTCAAGTATTAAGGCAATATGCAAAAATTCTCAGAAAATAATACCTGCAAACTCTAATAGTTACTTTATGTGGTGGAAGTTCATTGTCCAATATGGTAGTCACTAGCCACATATGGCTGCTAAGCATGCAACATATGGCCAGTATGAATCATGAGGTGCCACAAATGTGAAATACACACCAGATTTCAAAAGCTTAGTATGAAGAAAAGTAAAATATTGATGGGAATGCAAGTTGGTGCGGCCTCGTTGGAAAACAGTGTGGAGATTCCTCAAGAAATTAAAAATAGAACTTCCCTATGACCCTGCAATTGCACTCCTGGGTATTTACCCCAAAGATACAGATGTAGTGAAAAGAAGGGCCATCTGTACCCCAATGTTTATAGCAGCAATGGCCACGGTCACCAAACGGTGGAAAGAACCAAGATGCCCTTCAATGGACGAATGGATAAGGAAGATGTGGTCCATATACACTATGGAGTATTATGCCTCCATCAGAAAGGATGAATACCCAACTTTTGTAGCAACATGGACAGGACTGGAAGAGATTAGGCAGAGTCAAGCAGAGAGAGTCAATTATCATATGGTTTCACTTATTTGTGGAGCATAACAAATAGCATGGAGGACATGGGGAGATAGAGAGGAGAAGGGAGTTGGGGGAAATTGGAAGGGGGGGTGAACCATGAGAGACTATGGACTCTGAAAAACAATCTGAGGGTTTTGAAGGGGCGGGGGATAGGAGGTCGGGGTACCAGGTGGTGGGTATTATAGAGGGCATGGATTACATGGAGCACTGGGTGTGGTGCAAAAATAATGAATACTGTTATGCTGAAAATAAATAAAAAATAAATTTAAAAATATTGCATTAGTATGTTTATTACATGTTGATTATACATTGCAATGGCAATATTTTGGATATGTTAAGTTAAATTAAGTATTATTATAAGTAGTCTTAGGATGCCTGGGTGGTTCAGTTGGTTGAGTGTCTGACTTATGATTTCGGCTCAGGCTGTGATCTCAGGGTCGTAAGATCAAGTCCCACATCAGGCTCTGTGCTCAGTGAGGAATCTGCTTGAAATTTTCTCTCTCTCTCCCTCTGCCCTTCCCCCTACACACTCTCTCTAAAATAAAAAACGATATTTTTAAAAACTAGTCTTACCTCTTCTTTTTACTTTTTAAAATGCAGATACTAGAAAATTATACTGGAATGTATTTCATTATATTTCTGTTGCACAGGACTATAGTAGAATTTGGGGAGGGATTTGCTTCTTTTTACTATTCACTATAGCTCGATATTTTAAAAATAAGTATGTTGATTTATATAAAACAATAAACTCATTGTTTCTAAATTAAATAAATAAAGCAGTGAACAAAGAGCTATGTTTTCTCTGCTGGGATGTCGAGACAACTAGCTGGAAAGATCTGGATGGGAACCAGTAATAACAGAATGGAAAACAGCTAAGTTGGTTTCTTAGTGACTCTGTTGTCCAACCCACTTATTTTACAAATAGGGAAACTGAGGCCACCTAAAGTCACTTCAGGTGACTGAGACCATCAGTCCAAGGTCACAGGAACTCAAGTCTGGAGTAGATGAGGATAGGGACTGGCATTCCAGATGCTGCAGAAACACTGACTTAGGGCACTTGCCCAGTAGCCTCCAAAAAGCCCTCCAAGCCAAGAGGCGAGGCCTCCAGGTAGACACCCACTTCCTCTGGGCCCACACTCCTTGCCCAAGGTGCTTCCTCTTCCAGGTAATGAGAGGCCAGGTACTTCTCTCAACGCAGAGGAATAGGGCCCTTCTGCTTCAGCTGAAGGTATAGCTTTAGCCTCTGGCCGGACCCTAGGAGACAGCTACTGGCACCATGAAGTTCAGACCGCTTCTTGTCTTCTGCGTCCTCTTCTGCCTGGTGAACATCACCAGCTCAGGTGAGCTGAAAGGTTAAGTAGAGGATCCCTGAGACCCACAGCCTGTGACTGGGGTAGGGGAAATGTAGGGTGGGGAGGATGGCTCCACAGGGCCACCTAGTCACTTCCACCTCGGGTGGAAACCAGGGCCTAGGCTCGGGAAGAGGCTTGTCTATCTGGGGTCAGACCTCACAGATGTCTATTTGATTGAATTCAATCATCACCAAATTTAATTTTTATTACAAAGCAATACATGTGTTGGTCTTAAAAAGACAAACAAGGGGTGCCTGGGTGGCTCAGTGGGTTAAGCCGCTGCCTTCAGCTCAGGTCATGATCTCAGGGTCCTGGGGTCGGGCTCTCTGCTCAGCAGGGAGCCTGCTTCCTCCTCTCTCTCTGCCTGCCTCTCTGCCTACTTGTGATCTCTCTCTGTCAAATAAATAAATAAAATCTAAAAAAAAATAAAAAGACAAACAATATGGAAATGTGTGGTTAAAAGTGGGTCCCCTATTTTACAGAGCCCAAATAATCTTTCTCTTTCTCCTCCTCCTCCTCCTCCTCCTCTTCTTCTTCTTCTTTTCCCCCCAAATAATCCTTCTCCCCCAGAATCCTACTCCATGGATTCTTATGAGAAAAACAAATCTTCATACTGCTTTAAAAAGGAGGTCAGGTTCTGAAACTTGGCTGTACTCTGGAGGCACCTGGGGGCTACCTGGGTCCCACATTCCCAGAATCTGATTTAATTAGTCTTGGGTAAAACCTGGGAATTTAAAGGATTCTAATGTTCCACCAAGATTGAGAATTGCTGCCCTAATGAAAGACCTTGAATTCCCTTCCTAGAATTCTAGCTTAGGGTTCTCCCAGGAAACGCAGCCTGTCCTATCAATTGAAGATTCCCCAAATGGTACCATGGAGCAGAGTTGACCCATGAACTCATTGTCTGAGGGATGCTATCTTTGTCAGGGAGTGTACATATCAAGGCAGAGTATATTGTACCCCATGAAGGGATACATTGGGATCCACATCCAATTAGTAGGGAAGGGTATGTGTGTGTGTGCGTGTGTGTTTCTGTGTCTGTGTGTACACGTGTCAGATAAATCACTTGTGATAACCAGAGCCAGATGTGAAAGGAGTTAAAATAACAGGTGTTTCTGTAAAATCGATCCATTTCTCTATTTTTTCATTATTCACGGATACTGAAGTTTTTTACTGTAAATATCTTTTTCCTAGTTATAAAAATTGATACTTGTTCATTGACATTTAAATGACACTAAAAATAATTAGAACATAAAAATCATTTGAAATTCCACCACCCAGGAAAATTACTACAAATATAATGGTGAACCACCTTCTAGTCATCACTACATGGGTTTATAGATTTATTCTACATCAACAGGACCATTCTAGATCTTGTCTTTTGTTTTTTTTTTTTTTTTAAAGATTTTATTTATTTATTTGACAGAGAGAGATCACAAGTAGGCAGAGAGGCAGGCAGAGAGAGAGAGAAGGAAGCAGACTCCCTGCTGAGCAGAGAGCCCGATGCGGGACTCGATCCCAGGACCCTGAGATCATGACCTGAGCCGAAAGCAGCGGCCTAACCCACTGAGCCACCCAGGCGCCCTAGATCTTGTCTTTTGAAATTTGATTTTTGTTCCACAAAATTATGAACCTCCCTCCATTTGATTAGCACTATGCTTATCAATGACTATATGTAACCTATCAATCCCCCGTTGATGAACGTCGATACCTTTTCCAAATTATATGCTTTTTTGCAATCATAAACAAAGCTACCTCAACTATCTTGAGTCAGGTTATAAGAAAGTGTAGCACGCAGAGCCTGGGACTTGAAATTGGAACTGGGTTTAAACCCCAGGCCTCAACGATTGGTTTTAGGAGCTTTGGAAGATGACCAAACCTCTCTGAAACTGTTTCTTCATTTGTGGGGTAGGGACAGTAATGTCCGCTCCAGAAAGTCATTTAAATCATGCAAAAAAATGGCAAGCACTAGCACAGTGCTTGGTGTAGAAGGTGTGCTTCTAAACAAACAACCAAAAAAAACCGAACAGCTTGTGTTCACTTAGGACACCTAAGTGACAATACCTGTCCTTCCTCACTCCTGCAGCCCATCTCAAGAAAGGGGCTCCCTGGGAGCTGTCCCAAATTCTGCCTGCCCTGTGCCAGCTCCCCCCAGTGAGGGGTCCCTGCAGAGGCCTCTTCTACCGGTACTTCTACAACGACACGTCCAGTGAGTGTGAGCGTTTTACCTACAGTGGCTGTCAGGGCAATGCCAACAATTTTGAGACCACGGAGATCTGCGTGAGGATCTGTAAGCCCCCTGGTGAGTCCTCTTGTAGAAACAGGAGAAGCCACGCTGGTGACTGGGGCAGGGGGTGCTCGCGGGAAGGGAGACGGCGTGGTGGAGGATGGTGGTGATGTCCTGATGATGGTACTGTGCGAGTGATGGGGGCGGAAATAATCAGATGCGCCACCAAGAGGTGCCTGCGTGTTTGGCAACGGGAGTGCTGGGGAGGAGACAGCAAGGATGTGGTTGATGGTGGTTTGGAGGGTGAAGATGAAAGCAGTTTTGGGGAGGAGTGAGGCTTTTCATGTAAGTGGTGGTGTTGGCCACGGGGAAGACAGCTGTGTAAACTTCAAGGGGATGATGGTGTTGACGGAAATGGTGGTGTTGGTGGCGGTGATCAAGGTGGGAAGTGAGAGAGCTGAGGAGGCTCCCGGGTGGTGTTTGTTGAAGGCAGTAGCTGAAGAGTCCGGCTGATGGCTCTGGCCCTAGGTCACCGATATGCCGGCCAAGAAAGAAACTGACTGCCATCTCCATTACAGAGACCAGGTAAAGGACAGCTGAAGACCAAGCCTGCATCCTCCCAGCCTTGTCTGAAAGCTACTGGGCCTCCCTTCCTGGGCTTGGTCCTTGCTCGGAACCCATCCTGTTACCCTCCAGGCCTGGATCAATAAAACATTCAAAGTTGGTGTGGCCTGAAGCTTTCCTATGAGGGCCCTGGGGCTCTCCTCATGAATTGCTCACAACCACCTCAGCTCTTAAGAGTGATCAAACCTGCCTCACCCCCACCCCTACCCCCTCAGGCCTCATTGTCCTGTGCCCTCAGAAGAAGGCTAAGGACTGGGGTGGCTGGGTGGCTCAATTGGTTAAGTGCTCAACTCTTGGTTTTGGCTCAGGTCATGAGTTCAGGGTCCTGAGACCGAGCCCCGCATCGGGCTCTGTGCTCAGCGTGAAGTCAGCTGAGACGAACTCCCTCTCCCTCTGCTCCTTCCCTGCTTCTGCGTGCTCTCGCTTCCTCAATAAAATAAATTTTAATAATATTAGAAGAAGAAGGAGGAGGAGGATGTGGAGGAGGAGGAGAACGAGAAGAAGAAGAGGAGGAAGAGGAAGGGGGAGGGGGTTGAGGACGAAGGACCCGTTTCCTACCACCAGGGACACATGGAAGCCAGACTGGATGCAAATTTGGGGACCTTGCATGTCTGTCTCCAAAGCCCGGCCACCTGTCCCTTGCTGCCTGGGGCTCTGCTGATAGGCCTACTTCCACTCTTCCTGTCCAACAGGAGGTATATCCTAGAGGGTGGAAAGGGCTAGAAAGTCAGGGAATCTTGGTCATTCCGGTGGGAATTTCCCTCCATGCACAGGGATCTTGGAAAAATGAGGATTTTATATATTTATATATAATATATTTAATTGTGGTAAAATATATACAACATAAAATGCACCATTTCAGGGCGGCTGAGTAGCTCAGTCATTAAGCATCTGCCTTTGGCTCAGGTCATGATCCCAGGGTTCTGGGATTGAGCCCTGCACTGGGCTCCCTGCTCGGAGGGAAGCCTGCTTCCTCCTCTCCTGCTCCCCCTGCTTGTGTTCCCTCTCTCGCTGTGTCTCTTTCTGTCAAATACATAAATAAAATCTTCAAAAACAAACAAAGAAAAAAGCACCATTTTGCCCCTTTCTAAGTATACGATGGAGTAGGTCTTAAGTATACTCACATGGTGGTGCAAGCATTGTGACCATCCAGTTCCAGAACATTTTCAGCTTCCTAAACTGAAACTTTGTGCCCATTAGAACGAACTCCCCTTCCCTGTCCCCTTCTCCAGGCCCAGGTCACGGCCATTCTACCTTCTGGGTCAATTAACTGACTACTCCAGGTACCTCACAGGAGAGGGACCATACAGTAGTTGTCCTTTTGTGCCTGGCTTATTCCAGTCAGCGTAATATTTTCAAGGTACATCCCTGTGACATCCTGTCAGGATTTCCAGAATATTCTGGGAAAAAAAAAAAAGAGAATATTCTGTTGTTACATAATTTTTGGAATGCTGGATGGCTTCTGCCCTGACCATCGCTGCCACCTCCCCCCACAACCTTCTCCTGCTGCCCTACGTGTAGTCCAGCCACTTCCCCTTCCTTGAAAGAGACACTGTTGCCCAGGACCTAACAGAAATACTAGAATCCAGAACCTGGAATTCCCAGACTAGACCCCTGTCTTTGGTGATGTCATTCGTGTCCTTGGTGTGCCCGTCCCAAAAATATATCTACTTGAGAGAAAAGGTATGTTTCCCCCATTCTCTTTCGTGTTCTTAAACTGTCTGAGAGATTGAGGTCTGGAAGACTAATTGAGGACAGCCTGTGATTAGTATTTGAAGTTGTGTCTATGCTCTGAAATGTAGGCATTTAAAAAATAGGATTATTACAAATAATTTTAAAGTAAAAAATATAAATACACACGCGACTCAAGAATTTAATCAGTTGCTCAGATCGTCATGAGATGGGACAGTAACTGAGCACCTTTGTGCGAGTCGTAATTAACCATGCATTTCTCTCCCTTCCCTGGGTTTCCTGGATCGCAGCACTTACTCCAAAGTGTTTTAAGTGTGTTTGTCTCTGCCTCCGGGCCGTGAGCAGCACAGGGACTGTGTGGAATGCATGTTTTGTAAAGAACTTAACGTATAGTAAGCAGTTAACCAGCAAGCACTGAATGAATCAATAATTTGTGATTTCATTCTTAACTGCCTGGGTTCGTAGAAACCACATGAAGCCACACCCAATCCAACGGTCTGTCCCAGACTCAACACCTTCTCCCTCTCTGCTGGGATCAGTCCAGTCTGCTCTTCCTGATACTCTCACCTCCTCGCTGGCCTCCCAGTGTCCGTTCTTACCTCCCACAGTCTGTGCTCTTCATAGCAGCCAGAGTGATCCTTTAAACAGTAAAACCTTTGCTACCACATGCTATTTTTCCTGTTGGAGGGTAGGTTCCTGGGTCCTTACTGCACCGACATACATGCATGAGTAGGTAAGTAACACACAAAACGGGCCACACACGGACCCATGATGAGAGAATGATGAAGCAAGAATTATTAACCTAACATGCATCAGAAGGCCAGAAAAGTACATAAGCGAATAAGCAAATGCAAATCTGATAGTGTCCTTGCCTCCAGGGCTCTCTTCCTCCTGCCCCAGCCAACCTGTGCAAACTCACCCCAACCCCACCCCATCCCCAGCTCCAGCTACTGGGACTTCCTTGTTTTGCAGACACACTCAGTGAGCTCTTGCCACACGGTGGTTGCTCTGCTCTTTCATTGGATTTCATGTGATTTTCTCCTTCACTCTGCTTGGATCCCTGACCATTCCTTCTTAGAGGTCTTGACCATCCATTTCCTGTTCCCACTGCTTTCCTTTTCTTCGGGACTATCGTGCTACAAGGACATAGTGGGATTGCGCTATATACCTTTTAGTGCAGCCAAGTTTTTTTGTCTGCCTCCCTAGTTAAACTGTAAACACCACACGGCAGGGATTTCCTTTCTTGTTCACTAGTGCCTAGAGGAGTACTGGGCACAGGACAGATACCTGACACGTATTTGCTGAATGAGTAGACAGATGGATAACAGAAGTGCCAGACAGACAGGTCAGAGGTTAGGTGAGTAAATGGATGAATGAATGAGCATACAGCCTCAGTGAAGAAGTGAGAATGGTCACAAAAGGGTTCCTGGAAGGAGCTCGAGGTCAGGGACAGACGCAGGGGGACATGAAAGGGAAGAACAGGCGCCGAGGCAGAGAAGCCGGAAAAGGCAAGGCTGATTAACTCTGCCTTCTTCTCCCGCTTCCCAGCACCCCTAGCTCAGGACGGGGGACTCCGTCTCTCAACCCAGCTCTCAGTGTGTGAAAAACATGCCTGTCCCACTGTGGGTCCACAAGGCTGAGGCCTCCCTGCCACCTCTCCAGATCCTGGTCACGGGATGGGGAAGGGGGTTGAGATCTGGGTGCCCCACTGCTCCTCCCTGAGCCCTCTGAAGGCACCAGGCAGGCCGGCAGTAAAGCTCCCCGGGCAGCTGTTGCCAAAGCCTGCCTGACCCCCAAGCCGTCTTCCGAGAGGACCGGCCCTGCCGTGTCCCAGGTCTCCTGATACATGTGCAGTGACTGAGTGACAGTAACAGGGAGAGTTGGTCACAAGGAACTGTCCCTGGTGTTGAAGGAAAACTGGGAAAGGAGACTCGTTCTTCTGGGCAGTTCCGCTTGTGCAAATCTCCTTCCTCTACTCAGTCGCTCACTGCTTTCCCCGAGGGAGCCGTCAGAGGACAGAAGTTCCCTTTTCTACCCCCAGTGCTATGCCCACGGCAGTTCTTGTGAGGGGAAAGTGGACCTCACCATGCCCGGGGGGGCCTGACTGGCCTGGCCTTCAGCACCTCTGCCCCCCCCCCCCCTGGAAATGCCCAGGCCCTGAGTGCATGGACTAGGGAAGATGGTCCTGGTGCGGGCACAGCAAGAAGTTCAGGGCTCAGAACCCCGATGTTTGGGTGACCTGGCTTGCTTAGCAGTGAAAGTACTGCGTGATATTGGTGCATTCATGCACTCGTTCCCTCGGCAATTACTGGAATGCAGACCACAAACCAGGCTCTGTTACAGACACTGAAGCCACAAAAAGACAAAAATCCTCGTCCTTATGGAGCTTAATGATGAGTAAACAAGGTAAGTGAGACCCGTGGCACGTTGATGGCAGTGAGAGACATCGAGGCACAGAGAAGGGCAAAGGAGGAGCTCGTAGGGGGCACAGCGGCTTAAACAGGTGTGGCCAGGAAGCCCTCATCCACAGACGGCACAGGAGGGGGTTGGTGGGAGAGGAGCCGGCTTCTGGATTTACTTTGAAGATAGAGCAGAGCTGTCAAAAGAGCAAGCCTGACAGGTGAGCGAAGCATCAAGAATGGCTCTAGGGTTTTTGGCCTGGGCGACCGGGATGGCCGACCACCCGTGTGTGTGTTGGGGAGAGTAGGGGAGAAGGTGCGGACACTTGGCTTGGGAGATACTAAAGCTAGATGTCCGTTAGATGTCCCAGTGCAGCCGGCAGGCAGGCAGTGGGAAAAATGAATCTGGAATTCAGGGAGGGGCACGAGACATGGTGTTGCCAGTGCACAGATTACATATGATGTATATGACCTATGTCGTGGCAGCGGAGGTGGTCCCAGTGCCCGCCCAGCTGGGGGTAGAAGGCACAGCCAGGCCACAACTCCATGCTCTCCGGACGTGGCAGGCATCTTGCTCCGGGCGGGAGCCTCAGCTATCCACCCGCCCACTGCATGCTCCTTATTTACACCCTGCCTATTCGTGCCTGGAAGAAACTCAAGAGAAAAGCATCTTGACCAAGTTGCCTTTGCCTGTGGGCTAGATGAGCTCATCACCTCCTTCCTACACACACGTCCCTCGTATGTCCTGGGAGCTCTTGGAAAACCCTCAGAGGCGACCTACCAATCCCATCTATGCTGGCTGTGAGGACGTTGCCAGTACTATCGTGCTCAAGACTCTGCCCTCGTACTCGTGGGGTTTCTGGGTGCTCCTTGCCCTTCCCATTCCTACCCTTGAACCCCAGACTCCAGGCCAGAATAGCCTATACCCAGTCATACATACATGTCCTGAGCTGGATCCGGTCCAGATGGAAGACAGCCCCTGTGCCTCCGGAGCTTAGAGTTCAATGGAAGTTAAAGAACAAGAACAACGAGGGTGAAAGGAACCTGTAAAGGTTAAGTCCAGGGAGCTCTGGGAACAGAGGGAAGGGGCACCTACAGCAGCTTGGTGTATCAGGGAAGACTTCCTGGAGGAACTAACTCTCTGGTTTTTAAGAGTGGTTTTAAGAGTGAACCAGGCAGTAGAGGACAGTCTCTGGCTGGGGGAACGGGCATTCTAAGCCGGACTCTTATGATGGGAGAGCTGGGAAAGGGATGGGCAGATGGCAAATACTTACTACACTTAATGCCAAGTGTGCCAGAGGCAGAGACAGAAGATGGGGGCGGGGAGGGGCACCTACCTAAGGACCTACCACAGGAATCCAGGGTTTTATAACCAAAACGGGAGGTGGGCAGGGGCAGGCCTTGATCCAGTGGACCTGGCTTCAATGCCTGTGGGAGGTCTAAGGAACCACCCAGAACACAAGCTCATGAAAAGCCTGACGGAAATTCCAAGTCTGGGCTACACTCAGACCAACTGAATTCACAGGCTCTAGACCCCAGAAATCTGCATTATTTTCACAAGCATCTCAGGGAATTCCAGGGCACAACACAGAAAACCAACACATGAAGCTCTTCCCCCTCCCTAGCTCTACCCCTGGTGATAGGGCACTGGTTCCCAGGGCTCCTGAGAGGCAGGAGGATGGTTCACGGTCATGGTCATGGTCATGGATACACTTCTATAAATACTCCCAGCCAAACCCAGGGAGCTCTGGGAATCCCAGTGGGGAGGAAGCAAGAGAGAAGAAGAATTTTTAGCAGTAGGAAGAGGAGATTTATCTGTTGGGGTTTTGGGGGGCAATGTAGGAAGTCTTACGCAGGTACCCAGGAAACAAGCCCTAGCTCCCTCTTCCTGGGCCTCAAGGACAGGAGGCAAAGAACCAAGGAAGCCGCTTTTATTCCACAACCGGTAAGTCCCAGCTACCACAGTGATACAAGTTCTCCACAGCATATCTGGGTCAATCCTGTCCTAGAGCTTTCTGCTGTGATGGAAACGTTTGTCCACACTGTCCAAGAGAGCAGCCACGAACCACTTTGGTTACTGAGCACTTGAAATATGGCTGGAATAGCAGAGGAAATGAATTTTTAAATTACTTTAAATTCAAATGCCACACGTGGCTCAGGGCTACTGAACTAGACAGCACAGCTATGCCCCGGCCTCAGCCAGGGCCAGTTTGGTTTACACGCCAACTCTGGAGAGAGCAAGTGGCAGAAAGAGCCCTTGGGGCCACCAGCAGCCCTCCCCAGGGAGCAAGAGCAGCCCCGCTGTGCAGGGGGCAAATCTCAGAGTGGGGGGACACCACGGGCACGCCGGATGAGGTTGGCCAGCCGCTTGGCCAGGCCGCCCGTGCTGGGCTCCTCAATGTGGAAGGTTCTGGTGAGGAGATTGTAGAAGGAGCCATAGCACACGGCCACCACGGTGCACGTGAGGCAGATGACGTTGTAGGGCATGCTGAAGTCCGGCGTGGGCAGGTTCACCAGCAGCGGCTCCGTGTACAGGCGCACAAAGTAGCTAGAGCTGTCCGAGACCGGGTACCTGGGAGTCAGGAAGGAGAGGTTAGGGAGGCAGGCCTAGGATGCTCCCCTCGCCAGCCCACCCCGTCGCCTCGCCAAGCTACACCGGGCCCATTCCCGGTGGGAAGGGTATGCAAAGCCTTGTCAGCCTCTAAGCCTTTTTGAAAGAAGACATCTCCGGTCGACACAGAAACAAGAGGTAACATGGGAACCTGATCAAAGGCGAGCCGCCTTGTGCTGAATGAAGGGAGGGACGGGCCCTGCCTTTGCTGGCCGCTTCTTCCTTAGCCTCTGGTCTCCACCTCGAGGCTGTCTCCTCAGAGAAGCCCTCCTGAATAAGGCCCTAGATTACTTCCCAGCACCCCTGACCCCATTACCCCAGACCAAAATCTCCCCTCCAGCCTCTTTACACGAGCAGGAGAGGGGCAAAGCTGTCCTGTGTCCTGTTGTACACCCAGTACTCTCTGAAGAACCTGGAATTCAATTAGTGCTCAGTGAAATATTCGTGACGAGAAACAGTGAGTACGTGCAGGCTCTAAGTACAGCTCTTCTTGCCTCTTTCTTCTTCTAGAACTGCTTCAGAATCATTTCCCAGAGTCTGGACAAATATTATAGACCACTAGGATTTTTACTGGGATTGAGTTAACTTAGCACATTGCTTTGGAAGGGGCGACACCCCGCCTTGACCTGGTCACCCACATGGCTGCCCACCCCGAAACCGGCGGCAGAGGTCACACTTACAGGGACCTGAAGAGGGGGCTTTCCTCCCAGTCCACGGGCTTGGCTGCCACCATGCTGGGCACAAGGGCACTGAGGACAGACGGGCTGTGGAAAGGCAGAGGGGCATGGGTGTGTATGGCTCCCTCATCAGGGCGAGCGGCATGGCGGGCGGCCGGGAGGCTGGGGGCAGACTATGAGGGGAGCCCACCTGACATAGAAACCGTGGTTGGGGTCTGGGGTGTACTCGGTCCACTTGAGCAGCGCCCGCTCAAACTGAATGGAGACCTTGGTGGCCGAGTTGGCCGGCAGCTGGATCAGCATCTCCAGGAGGTGTGGCTGTAGCCGGTCCTGCGCAGGCTGGTAGTGGACGTAACCTGGGGACAGACAAGGGTCACCCACCCCTTTCTGCGGCCGTCACACTACCCGCACCCTCGTCCCTACCCCTTGAGGCCCGAGGCTCTGGGTCACAGGAGCCAGGCAGGTTCAGGGAGGGGAAGCAGGGTCTCGGGAAAGGGCAGCTGTCCCAAGGGCACGTTCAACCCATTAATCCTATCATCACAGAAACTGGGGCGCCCAGCATCAGGCGCCTTATGTGGCGCAATGGGAAGTTCACAGAACCACCAGGAAGTTTCCTGGCCAAAATGTGGAACCTGAATCTCATCAAGTTTCTGTATCTAAGCACCAACACCCCAGAAATGCAGGGGAGAGAAGGGCCCGTTAACCACAGGCCCAAGGAGAGATTCAGGGTGTAGAACATTCCATTCCATACAACAAATGACCAAGTTTCTTCACAAATAGATTCAAAAAGAGAGAGAGAGAGAGAGAGCGGGAACTACTATAGATCATGAGACTTAAAAGCAAACAGCCCAGTGCAAGATGTTGTTCTTGGGGAACCTGAGTGGCAGGAGAGGGAGAGGACACAGAACTCTGTGCTTTCTGTTCGGTTTTCTCTAAACCTAAAACCGCCCTAAGAAAATGAAGTCTATTAACAAGATAAGCAAATGCAATGCGAGGACCCTGTTTAGTTCTAACTCAAATAAACTATCAAGCGTTACTGTTCACTGGGGCGAGTGGGCATGATAAGGACGGGCGGCGTTTTGGGGAGGCCCTCTCCCTGTTAGAGACGTAGACCGAAGCACTGAAAGGTGGATCTGACGTCTAGGATCAAAAGAAACTCCACAGAAAAGTAACAAAACCGAGAAAACAAATCAAGGGCAGAGATGACACACGGAGCGGGGGAGCGAGAGACGGAAGCCGGCCGCGTGGGAATGTGTCACGCTCCCCGACGTGGGTGTGTGCTTGACACTTTCCAGAGCCAAAGGTTAAAAAACAAACCAGAAAAGCCTACAAAATACGGGCGTAAATGTTCGAGAAGATTCTGAAGGGGACGCAAACAGTGGTGCTGAAGGTAAGGAGAACAGCCCAGGTTGGAAAGTGCAGGCAACGACAGGGTGGTCATGGACAGTGAGTCTGGGTGTTTGGAATGTGCCAGAATCTCTTCCTGACAAGTCCTCTGGGTTAGGTCTCCCTCCACTCCAAACCACAATGGCTTTGGCGCTATGCCTGCCACCTGACAGAAAGCACGCAGTAAATACTAACTCCTCTCCAGAAAAAGCGTGGCAAATAAAAATAAATTTTTAAAACAACACCTCTTTACCCCTCCCGAAGAGGCAAAAATCCATCTACTCCAGTTTTATCTTTTTGGTTTCCGATACCGTGTTCCTTGCACAGCTAACCCATTCTCCACTGCAGGCCTACCAATCGGCACAAAAGGACGTGCCCGGTGCACCAAGGAAGAAGGGGCAAAGAAATAAAAAAGCCGGGAAATCACTGCTCTCACGAAGTCCCCTTAAGAACCCCCAGTCCTGGGGCGCCTGGGTGGCTCAGTGGGTTAAGCCTCTGCCTTCGGCTCAGGTCATGATCTCAGGGTCCTGGGATCGACCCGCATCGGGCTCTCTGCTCAGCGGGGAGCCTGCTTCCCCCTCTCTCTGTCTGTTGCTCTGCCTACTTGTGATCTCTCTCTGTCAAATGAATAAATAAAATATTTAAAAGAAAAAAAAAATAACTCCCAGTCCTGTGTGTTTTAATTATCTCTGCTTTACAAATTACTTCCAGGTCTGGCACCGTAGGGCTACCCTCCCCACATTTCAAACTCTTCCAAATTCTGCCTATGTGGTTTTTTGAGGTACGTGAGGAATCACTGCCCTGAGAAAGGGGGGTGGGAGATCTGGAGGGAGAACAAGACGGGGCAGGGGAGGGGCGGCAGCTGCGGGCCTTGGCGCTCACTCGGTTTGTTCTCCTTGCCCTTGGAGGTGATGGTGAGAGTGTGCACGTAGAGCCGCAGGTACCAGGGCACGGTGTCCAGCAACAACACGGGGAAGGCCCGGTACGGGTGAGTGTTGTACAGAAGCGTGTTCAGCTCCCCGCTCTGCAGCCCGTAGCCACTCACGTATCGCTGGGCGTGCAGGAATGGCGCCGGAGGGGCCTCTGTGAAGACGAGTCCACGGTTAAGAGCTTCTAAAGGAAAGGGTCACTCCTCAACCCTGCTTCCCTGGTCACATCCAGAGTCTCACAGCCAAGGAGGTGACGGGAGGCCATGGGGAAGAATGTGGCCACCAGAAGTGTGCATCCCGGAATCATTCCTGTCTCCCGCCCCCCACCTCCGACAGCATGACAGAACCACTCTTCTGTACTAAGTACCCATACGTGCCGAGCCCTGTGCCCCTCCAACCCAAACCAGGTGCCTTCATGATAGTCTGCACTTGGCCTCGGGAACACTGAATGCGATAATTGTTCCAGACCTGCCTCAATTGACAGACATTACGTCTCCTGAATGCAGGGTATCCTCAGTCTTCAAAAAATATTTGCTAATAATTAAATGAATGTGTGAATAAACTCTGTGTTTTGCATTAATAATCTCATCCAATCTGCTGGGTAATTATGTCCCCATTTTCTAGATGAGGCAGTGAAGTTAGGAACCTGCCCAAGGTCATAGAGCTTAGAAGATGTGGAGTTGGAATCAAGACATCGACTCAGGACCTAGGTCGAACCACACGCCTCACATCCCAAGGTAGGAGTCTCCCCTGAGACGGAAAGCCCTTAGCCCAGGGCCCTGCCGGCCCATGAGCGCCCACCATGCTCGGGAGGGCTCCGCCACTTGAGCTGGAGGTTGAGGTTACGGGAGTTGTTGATCACGGCTGTGTCAAGCAAGTCGTAGACAGCGTAGGTCTTCCGGGTCCCAAGGGTGACGTCCTGGTATGTGGTGGTTGGGGGCGGGTTCACCTCCAACGTCTCATTGTCCTGGGGGCACAAGGGCAGGGCTGCGAAGTGAGCAGAGGCTCAGACTGGCCTTGGGTGGAGGGGGACGACTGCGACTGGAGGTGCGGGTACCTGGTTGTGGCCAGTGATGTCTACATAGACACGGCTCTCTGACGCCAGGGGACAGGGCTCTGTGAGGGTTCGGGAGAACATCCGGAAGAGGGACCAGTCTGAGGAGCGAAGAGGAGGGTTGAGCAGGGCTGAAGACTAGGCCTGGTTGGCAGACACAGGGCGGGACACAGGGTGGGACCCGTGACGGTGGGTAGCCAGCGAGTTGCCAAGGCAGCCTACCTTTCTTCCCCTGTCCTGTGACGAAGGCATCGTACACCACGGAAAGGGTCTGCCTCAGCTCCCAGGAGATGCTGGTACAGCGCGCGTTCTACCACAGGGGCCAGACAGCAGCAGTCGGGACGCACCCATCCCCTCCCCCAACACACCGCTGCGGGGACTCCTAATGGGCTTGCTCCTGGTCTGTCATGCGCCCTCCCACCCATCCACTTGCTGCCATTCACTGCTGAGCATGCGGCCCTGTGCCAGCAGCGGGACGTGCACCAGCCGGAGAAACCGCCACCGCCACCCACAGGCACTGGCACTCCTGTTATTCTCACTTGACAGATGTCGAAATCAGGCTCAGGGAAATGAAACGAGGTGCTCGAGGTCATGCCTGCGGAGTGACCGGGCTGGCCGCTGCATGCACAGCTCTGTCCTCCACCACGATGCCCCATGACACGGATTTACTGAACGCCTGCCAGGCAGCCACTCCATTTCTACGGTGTGTCCCAATGCCCCAAATAATCGGGATCCCAGCTAACGCTACTGGTGTGGCCCGCAAAACACACCAGGCTACGCGCTTCAATGGCATGTTCCCTCAGAGCCGCCTGAGGGCACCTGCCCCCGCTCCCCATGACTTACTCTGCACACAGGACGGATGTGCACCGCCTGGGAGTGGTAGCTGGTGTGGAACAAGCGGTCAGCCTTCAGCAGCACAGACAGGCCTGCCTGGAGGAAGCAGGAAGAGAGGAAGAGTCAGGGCCCCTCACCGTGGGACACCTGCGCAGGGGCCTGGAGGTCAGGCAGGGAAGTGGCGGGTGCTCAGAGCGCTCTGGCCTCACCTTGGAGCTACAGGGCAAGAGCTTCTTCCAGGGGGTGAGGTTCTCCGTGCAGACGACCTCCCGCGGCAGCACAGCGTAGCGCAGGAAGGAATGGTCAGTGCCTGAGGAGACACAAGTCTGTCTGGGGCGGGCCCTGTGGCCCAATAATTCAGGAGCCACACTCCTAAGACAGTGGGAGAGGACCCCCTCCTGCTCACCATGCAGCTCTCCAGTACCACCACCCTAATGGTGCTGGCTGGGGGTGGGACCCCTCCACCCCTCCCCTCCTTGGGAGAAGGCAAGTTAAGAGACAGCATGGTCTCAGGAAGCCTTCCTCCGGGGTCTGCACACCCAGGGGATTTAGGATCTGGCCCAGCTGAAGGAGGAGGAAGCTGAAGATAAAAGGAGGCAAACGCTCGGGCAAGAGGGAGAAGGAAAGGGCCACGGGGCCATCTCACCATTGGCCAGCCCCAGAGGTTTGAAGGAGGCAGTGGGAGTGACCGTGTTGGTAGAATCGATGAAGTTCAGAGAGGCGCAGAAGATCCCCGAGAGGACATTACTGAGCTCCTTCCAAGATTTATCCACACTGGATGGAGAGACAAACCCACTCACTGGCACTGGGCTCCCTCCCTCCGAGCCTGCATTTAACAGACTGGCTAGCTGATGCAGCTGCCGTGCCCCCCCTGCCCTGCTCAGCTGCCTCCTGGGTCTCGCCCTACCCACCACTTCCTCCTTACTCTCTTCTGGACATCCCGGCATCCCCATAAGTCTCTGCTCAGGTGACTCTTCCTCCTGCCTGGCAATGCAATACTCACCCCTCTTCACTCACAGTTAAAGAGGCTCCCTCCTCTAGAAAGACTCTCCAGCCTTCCACACCCACAGCCTCCTCCTATGCTGTCATCTGACTATCTGAGCCTCTCCTGAGGTCCCTCCTGGGACATGTCGAGGGAGCGGCAGCCTCTTGTTCTAAGCATCTCTTCTCCTCAACTAGGTTATGAGCAACCTGGGGATGGGGAACAAGTCTGGGTCACTTATGTATATCCTACAACACCACGTAAAGTGCCCACATCTTCAGAGGCTTAGATCAGCCCGCTGATCCACTCTGAAGTGTGCCCAGCTAGGCAAAAAAGACAGACTTTCTGGTGCACACACCCTGGCCATGAAAGTAAGTCCTGCCTCTACCCTCAGAGCGGGAAGTCCTACATCCATAAAGGCTCACTGAACAAGGGAAAACAACCATTCTAGTACCCTACAAAAATATCAAATTAAATTAGAAAGAAAAATATCACAAAAGATTTGCTCTCCATATTAAGTACAGAAAGTATAAAATCAAAATTCTAAACACCAGCACCATGTTATAGGAAATTATGAGCTGAGGGGAGACAGTGATAGCCAGGCAGAGGGGGACGTTGGTGGGGAGGGGGACAAAGGAGTTAGAATTCAAGCAAAAAAGAAAGACTCAGCAAATCTAGAAGTCACAGCTTGCACCTCATTTTATATCATCTTAGCATTGTCCTGGGGTTTTCTGATAACCCTCTGTTCAGAACTTTTCAATTGCTCCAATAGTTAAGCCTCATGTAAAGACTGCAGAGTTGAGGCTCGAAAGCTCTATACAAGCTGTAATTATGTTTCACGTGGTGAGGACAACACTGACCCATGCCGCTTTTCTTACATTTTGAAATTACTGACTGATATTTAAGTTTGCCAAGTTTCACCCTAAAATCCAGATTTCTGGCATCTCTTGAAAATGAGATTACCTGATGACAGTAGGCCTCTATTCCCAGATGGCTACAATCCACTGGGGGTGAGTAACAGCTGTCGTGTTAAGCTCTCTAGCCTGCCAGTCCCCACCACTCCCTATTATGTCCCCCTTTTAAAATCATGTTTGTCCTACAGATTTCTCATAGTGGGATTAAGAGCAAATTGTGGTACAACGTGGTACCTAAACCTGTCCCTCTCCCAAACAAAAGTTAGTCCTCCAGTGCCAAGATCTGGAATCCTATAGGTCAATTCTAGCCCACAGATGTTTTGTTTGGCCCTCATGGTACCATCATCTTCATCATCATCATCATCATCATTATGTGAATGTCTTTTAAAAGGTAATCCAGTTTGCCACAGACTTCTACTGCCTTACATCCAAGTAAGCTTCAAATTATCTATCACCTGTCTCTGTAGATACATCCATGTGCTACCTGAGGTCTGGAAGTGTCAGGGAAGTGAAAAACACCAAAGTAAAGAATGCCACTCAGTAATATGGTAGTATCGTTTCTTATTTCCGATGCCGCCTTTACCCCCCAAGGAATTGCTGCCTGCTGGAACTGCTGCCCCCCAAGAGCAGTGGCAGGATGACAACACCGGCCGCAGCCACATTCCCTCCATTGCCTGCAACAGGACTCAGGGTGGGCACTCACTCAGTGACGGTGTCCTGGAACCAGACCCAGAGTTCTGCACCTGATGGGGCCTGCAGGAAAGGTGGCCCCCAGTACCGAGTCCTCCAGAAGCCTTGTGTGAATGACAAGTGCAGCTCTCGAAGAGAATACTTGGAGATCAACTGCCCCAGGGCTTTGGGAAACAGCCTATAATGAGACACTGGAAAAGGGGAGTAGGTGAGTGATGACCCTCGAGGGCGGGGTCCCAGCCACCCCAAAGCAGCAACAGACCCTGAGCTCTGAGGCCAGGGAGATCTGAATGCAGGACCAAACTGCCACTCACTAGCGATGTGATCTTGACCAAGTGCCCTTATCTGTCTACATCTCCAACTTCTTCCTCACAACCTCTTACAGAACTTAGCTCTGTGCCTAGCTTCCAGGCTAGACGGCAACAGCGAACAACATCATCATCCGAGTTGTCGACAAAGGGCTCTAACTAAAGGATGGGAGTGGCAGCCCAGACCTGAGGAAGAGCACCTGGTCTAGAAGTCTGGAGGAGTCAGTGCCCCTCTCCGGGCCTTAGTTTCACCACCAGTACCATGGGGTTCTTCAGTAACTATCCCATGTTCCCCAAAGAGCTAGTTTATCCAGCCCCACGCTCAGGGGCCAGAACTCCCCCCGCCCAGGGACCAGGCTCCGCCCCCGGGATCCTGCCTCCGCGCTCCCTCCCAGCAGGTGCCACAGCTGTCTTTCTCCAGTCTCATCCTCTCACCTTCTTCCCGCTGCAAATCGGAATCCCACCGTGTGCGGAACTGGAATGTGGCGGCTACGTCCCCAGACGGCAGCGGGGTGATAACAAGCTCCTCCCGCAGGGTGTCGCGTGGGGGCTCTGCATGGCCCCTGCCCCCCGGCCCCAGGAGCAGCAGCCCGAGCACGGCGAGCGGCAAGGCCGCCGCCATGCCTGCGGCTGCTTCCGCCTCTCAGCGGTGCCCGCCCCCACGAAGGCCGGCCTCCAATAGGAAGAACGTAAGAGAAACGACTTCCGGTGCTATCCCGGAAACCGGGGCGAGGTTACCAGAGAGGTGGCCGGCCTGGGTCGTTCAGGGCGGGTGGGTTTGAGGGGGCACGAAGGGTGGTGGGCGTCTGGCACTACTGGGGGCTGGATTGAGGACCGCCCCCCACCCCACTTTGGGCTATTCGTGTCCATCAGAATGTGCTTAATAATACAGAGCGCTGCCGCTCTGCCTGTGTGATAGAGTTGAGGAAACAGACTGTCTTTCGCGAGGGTCACGTGGCAGGGCTGGTGTATGCGGCTTTCTCAGCTTCTAGGCGTGTCCATTTGCCCATTCCTAAATGGGGTGCAGAGCTTTCCTGTAAAACCCCCAAATAACTGGCCCCTTTATCATGAAATATGTCAAACATCAGCAAAGTTGGAAGAATGAGCCCCCGTTAATAATGAACACCTATTTATTTCCCCGTCACATAGACTCCTCCATGAACATTTTACTATACTGGCTTTATCACATTTTGGTCTGTAAGTCCCTCAGTTCCTCTTATGTGCTGATACATGCCAAATTGCAGACATAATTACATTTCTCCCCTAAATATTTCGACATGCATGTCACTAAAGAAAGCTTAATGTTTGTTTACATTTTGGTGTAAATTTTACACACGACGAAATGCGCAACTCTAAAGTGCACATTCACGGAGTCTGACAAAAGCATACACCCGTGTAAACCAAACTCCTATCAAGATATAGAACATTCCTAAAACCCCAGAAAGTTGGTTAATGCCCATTGCCAGCCGACCCCTGGCCCCTCCTACCTTCCAGAGGCGATCACTATCGATTTTTCTCCACAAAATAATCTGTTCTAGGGGCGCCTGTGTGGCTCAGTGGGTTAAAGCCTCTGCCTTCGGCTTGGGTCATGCTCCCGGGGTCCTGGGATCCGGCCCGCATTGGGCTTTCTGCTTAGCAGGGAGCCTGCTTCCCCCCTCACTCTCTGCCTGCCTCTCTGCCTGCTTGTGATCTCTGTCAAATAAATAAAATCTTTTAAAAAAATAATAATCTGTTCTAGAGTTTCATGTGAGTGAAACCATCATATAGAACGTGTATTTTCTTGTGTAAGAGTTCTTTCACAGGAATAATGTTTCTGAGAACATCCGTGTTCTGGCTTGTATCAGCAGTTTCTCTTTATTGCTATGTGGTTTTCACATTGTAAGAATATACCTTAGTTTATCCATTCTCCTGATGATCAACACCTGAATTCTTTCAAGTCTTTATTTTGAAGTCGGTTGCTGTATACCTTATTGTCCATTGGGTAAATAGTTAGGAGTGGTTAAAGGTCATAGATAATGTTTAACTTTTTAAGTAACTGCCAGATCTTTTCCCCAAAATGTATCATTTTATACTTGCACCCACCATATATCAGAGTTTTGGTTGAGCCCTATGGTATATGTAGTGGTATCTTACTGTGATTTTATTTTGCATTTCCCTGGTACCTAATGATGTTGAGCATCTTTTCATATGCTTATTGGCCATACATATATTTTCTCTTGTGAAGAGTTGAAATCTTTTTGTATCCCCCACGATTTATATTAGCTTGTTTGTCTTGATACTGAGTTGGTGGAGTTCCGATGTTAAATTCCTTCTTTGGGTTTTCCAGCTGCCCTACGAGGAACACATTCATGAAGTATTTTGCTCATTGTCTCTTGGTAAAACTCACAACCATACTTCTACAAAGAGTCAGATTTGGTTTTGGACAGGTCTGCTGAGATATACCCCAACCAACCAAAGAAGAAGTGTCAAAAAATATCTTCCTGTCATTATGCCCTCATTCTACTTCCAACTAGTGTTCTTCTCCCACTCAACATGGAATAAAGGCCATGAGTTCAGATGTCAGAAAACCCCCCAGACCAGCTTCTAATCCACAGGAGCATGAGCAATCTGAGGATCGCTTTTCTTTTGTAAAATGGATGAACCTCCTTTCAGCGTTGTTGTGAGGACTAGAAATTATGTATATGTAGGACCTAGAATGTAGTAAGTACTTAATAATATTGACCATCATTGACTCAAACAGTTCTTGGAGGTGTTCTCCATTTTGATCTCCATTTTGCAGATGGGAAAACAGCTATAGAAACTCAGATGTTGCCTAAGATCACAGTCCGTCATGAGCCAGGACTAGAGTTTATTCTATCGACCTCAAAAAATAATAATAATAATTAAAAAAAAAAAAGAGGAGCTGCCATCATTATGATTATTTTATATTTTTATGCTTTGTCTTCTTTTGAAATTGCCTGTCCCCATCACTGAAGACCCAGCCGCCTCCAGACTTTGTACTGTTTTGCAGTTTTCTGTGCACTTCTGCTACAGTCCGTGTTCTCTTTCTGTTATCTGTGGCCACATCCACTCCTGGGAGAGCTCCTGGCCACCTTCGTATTCCTGTTGCCTAAGCAAGGAGGCCAGCACAGACCAGGTGCTCAAGAATGTGTGGATGAACAAGTCACAGCACAGTTCATACTGTCCCCACACTGCCATGCTGTTCCCAATGTCAGGTTCTGTGCATTCTTTAGGGACTACAGTGTGCACCTTCCAGGGAATCTTCTCCCAAGCTGTGGTCCCTCCTATTTCCTCCACAGATAGGATTTTAAGGGATGAGTCTGTCTTCTTCCCTCCTCCCCAGAGTCTGTGACAAGCCCACAATAGCCACACTGTGGCTTGGAGACTGAAAGCTGGGCTGCTTGCCTCAGAGCTGGCTCCAGATCATCCTCTCCTCTCCAGGGGCACTGCGTGGCCTCAAGAAACAGTCAGCTGGAGCTGCTGGCTCTGAAGGCTGGCCAAGCCCCTGTGGTTTGGCAGAAGAAGAGATCATTGTCCAAGCAGGAAGTGGTCCTGGGGTCTCCGCTGACCCTAGACTTTTCCAGGCAGGGCTGGGGCTCATGGAAGCTGACCTGGAAGCTCCCCAGAGGCTCACATACAATTTTGCTTCTCCAGACAACTGGAGATCCCTGTCCCCAGGCAGGCACCCTGCCCCAAACCTCACAGATCTTAGCATCATGTGCCTGGAGTACTAAGAGATTTGTTGACATATTGACAGCAACCAAGCTAGTCTAGCTTCCCGTCATTTGCCTTGGAGGGGAATAGGGTGATCCTGGGAGCTGAGAAGCCCGGTAGAGCAGAGATACGGACTTCACAGGCTGCAGCCCAGAGAAGGCTCAGCCACAGTCAGACAGGTGGTTGAGCTTTGCTACTCCAAAGGCAGGGAGAAGGAATAAGGGCAGGGCCATGTCTTTTATGTGCAGCAAAATCAAAAGCAACCCAGAAAAACTGCAAAGTTTCACACGAGACTAAGCCCCGGCCCAGTTTAGTAGATGATCTCAACTTGGACACAGAGGCTTTTAGACAAAAGGAGCACAAAACTCCCACAAGTTTCTCACCAGCGCTAGGAAAAGCACTTCAGAGCTGTCACTTACCATGGCCTCCTACAGGGGTGGAAGCAGGCTGGGACTACGGGAAGACTGCAGGCCCTGTCACTCACTCAGCCTGGGTGGCACAAAGAACTTTGGGATTTAGGCTGAAGGCCACTGATCCCATGGGTTGTGTTTGATGTACAAAGGGAGGTGGAATGGTTTCTTTCTTCTGATGTGAGAAATGACTAGCCGCCCTTCCAGGCTGGGTCCTAGAACTCTCCTTTCTCCTTCCACTCCCCCTCCCTCCCTGGGCACGCACACTCTCTCTCACTTACCACCTACACACTGGTTGCTCCCCTCTATTTATTTTCTCAGCCTAATCCTCTCTAAATCCAACACTCCCAGTGCCTGCCTAACGTGTCTTCCTGCAGGTCTCGGAAGCACCTCAAGCTCACCATGGCCAAAACCAAATGTGCGACCTTCTTCCAAGACCTGGCTCTGCCCTGCACTCCCCATGTGGGAGAACAACTCTCCACATCATCCTGTTGCACAAGGGAGAAACAATGGTGGCACCCTGACCTCTTCCTCTCACCTACCTGTCAAATCTTTTGGAACCTGTCCCCTAAATCTCTCTCTCCGTTCCTTCCACCTTTCTACAACCCGCCCACCTCCGTGCTAGTCCGTTACCCCGCTATGTAGCTGGCTGCCACCCACTCCTGGTTCCCAGGCATCCAGGCTGGTGCTCTCCAGGCAGCACTCCATGAGGAGCCTCCCCCAATCCCCCCTGCCTCCCTCACTCCCCTTCCTTGACTCCTTATCCTTCAGGGCTCAGCTCAGATGCTATTTTCTCAAGGGCAATGCCCCATGACTCCTCTTAATAGGTTATTAATTCCTTCCTCGCACTGGTCAGAGTTGCAGTTTTGCACTTGGACCCCCACTAGACTCGACTCCCATAAAAGCGGCACTTTCTTTTTTCCACTCTACATTCCTCACTCTGTGTCTTACAGATGTTTAACATTGACATTTAATTTAATAAATATTTATAGAATGAATGTCATTTATTTTTTATAGCCTGCCTCAACCCAGTCAAGCTGATCATTACCATTTATCTCTCGCACGGGAGTCCTATGTTAGGTGTCTATCCTGAGCCTGTCCTCTTCCAGCGTATTCCCTACACCGTGGCCAGAATTACCTTTATAACAAGCCAATGCAACCACCTGTAGTCCTTCATTAGTTCCCATAAAGTTCAGATTCATTAACGTGGCCTCTAACATGTCAAGTGCCAGTTACCTATCCAAAGACTATTGTCCTCTTGTTCCTTAGAAACATAACCCTGATTTTTATCAAGACAGCAGCATGCTCTACTAAAGGCCCATCCCGACCTCTCCAGTAGCCACGGTGCTTCTGAGAGGTTTGAAAGGTAGTCAGAAATCAGATGCACTGACTCAAAAAGCTTATTGTCTTTCCAAAGGCCAGAATTTTCTTTCTTCCAGGTAATGTTGTGTCCCTGTGTCTATAAAACATCTGTGAGACGTTGTTCCCATTAGCAAGCTCTGGTCAGTGGGATGAAAGTGGACGCCACTGGTTAGAACTTCCAAGGACGCGTCCTGAAGCGGAAATCGACAGCAGGTTGTGCTTTGCCCATCCCCAGTTTCTCTCCCACTTTCTCCCGGTTTCAAGGACACGATGGGCAAAGCTTCAAGAGCTACCTCAGACGGGAGCCGCCGTCAAAGGGAATTCGAGCCCTGTGGCTGGGACGGCTGAGCAAAAAGAGCCAAAAAGGACGTTGGAGCAGCCACACAGCCCTGCACTTTGGACTTCTTTATTTTTTTTAAGATTTTATTTACTTATTTGACAGACAGAGATCACAAGTAGGTAGAGAGGCAGGCAGAGAGAGAGAGAGAGGAGGAAGCAGGCTCCCCGCTGAGCAGAGTCCGATGTGGGGCTCGATCCCAGGACCCTGGGATCATGACCTGAGCTGAAGGCAGAGTCTTTAACCCACTGAGCCACGCAGGCACCCCTGGACTTCTTTAATGTGAGGAAATAAAGTAAGCCTCTTAAACCTTTTACTAGCAGCCAAATTGAAACTTGATATAGGCTTCCAAGTATTTCACGAGTAACCTTGGTCAGTGTCCCCTCTCTCACCTACCTCTTGTCCCCAGTTGCAACAGGGCAGCCCTGCTGAACGTCTCTCAGTTCCTCAGAGCTATTTCTCTCCATTTACCGTCTACCCAGGCTGCTCTTTCTGCTGGGATTACAGCCCCCACTTGGCAAACTCCTACTCAACCTCTGGATCTCAGCTTAAAAATCAGCTCTTCGGGGGCCAGATGAGCTATCTTCTGATACCAGAGTTGTTCTTCATCATGCTACTGATTACCCCGTGAACCGTGGCGTTTACTTGGTTTTCTCCGCCAGAGAGAGAGTCAGGTCCTGAAGGCAGAGGTGCAGACTGTCTTGTTCAGAACTGTTTTCCAGGGGCGCCTGGGTGGCTCTGTGGGTTAAAGCCTCTGCCTTCAGCTCAGGTCATGACCCCAGGGTCCTGGGATCAAGCCCCACGTCAGGCTCTCTGCTCAGCAGGGAGCCTGCCTCCCCCTCCTCTCTGCCTGCCTCTGCCTACTTGTGATCTCTCTCTCTGTTGAATAAATGAATAAAATCTGAAAAAAAAAAAAAAAAAAACTATTTTCCAAATGCCCGGCACATGTATTCAAGACCTATTTCCTGAAGAGCTGGAGGGATGGTGTTGGTTAGACAGAGTGGGTCTGAGATCTCTGTAACATGACACATGAAGGGGAACGGTTGGTGGATTCTTTTTTATTATTTATACTGTGCCCTTTTCCCAAACAGGATGTGGGGGAGCAGGACAGCTGGAGTACCACTACTCAGGGCATGCTAAGGAGCTCACGGCCACTTAGAGACACTGGTTTAGGAGACACTATCAGAAGATGGCAGGATAGTGTGGGGAGGGACGGGTGCTAGGGAGAGCAGTAGCATCTTGTCCTGCCTCATGTCCCATCTCCTCGCCTGTAAGCCCTACCTCAGGGGGAAGCCAAAAACTGGTGGGAGGGTTGTAGCAGGAAAGGTTAGCAGGGAAGCAGGACAGTTAATTCCCAGAGAGGTGCGTTATCCCGCTGTCCTTGCCTCCCCCTGGTGCCGACTGCAAGTAAAGAGTCTGGTCTTCTCCGAAGGGCTCTGGCTGGGCCTACGGTCTCCTGTGGAGAAGAGCCGGCTCGGTCAGTCTGTAGATGGAGCCCACCGCTAGCTGCAAGCTCCAGGCTCTGCCCCTCCATCAGCCCCATCCTCTTCCTCATCAGACTGTGCCAAGGGCGTGTCCGCCCCGCCGTCACTGGGATTTGGGCTGTGCAGGTGGGTGGAGTCGTCAGAAGATGACGAGGACGTGCGGGATGCAGTCCTGTCAGGCGTCGGCATTGGAAGGCTCAACTCCTCTGGGTGCTCATCCAGCCCTGCCCAGAAAGAAGCGATGGTCAGGGCCACAGACAGGGCTTCAGGGCACTCTCGGAGATGGTCTGGCCAGGAGAGGCTGAAGCCCAGAGAAGGGCAGGGGAGTGACCAGCCACTGAGCCAGTCCACAAAGAGCCAGGTCTCTGGACTCCCAGTTCCTTCTACTTCACTACACCATGTCTAGGCCCTAGAGTCAGGTCGATCAATCCGAGTTCAAGCTCTACCGATGTCACCTACTTGCTACCCAGGGGCTATGAGCAAGTCATTCTCCCCCTGAAAGACTGAATCTTCTCTAAGAATGTGATAGGCACCTATATTCCAGAAGAGTTTTGAGGATAAAACGAAGAATGAGTATAGAATATCTGGCTTGCAATAGGCCATCTACAAGGAGCAGCAGTTTAAATAAGAGAATATCTATCTTACTGGCTCAAAAGATGGTCTTCGGACTGACACAACCATGGTCTGAACCCAGCCTTTCCACTTTCTGGCTGTATGACAATGTCTGAGTCTAATTTCCTCCTTTATAAAATCGGGATAATACCACCTGCCCTAATAGGACATTGTAAGGGTTGAGCTAATGGACCATTGTATTAGCAACCTAAAAAAAAAAAAAAAAGTGCTCAGTAAATACTCATAAAAGAGGACTAAGATGGCTTAAGTTAGCTAATATAAAAATTTATATTTTATATTATTTTAATTACATTAATTAATCAGATTAATTTCACAAACGCAAAATTAACAAAGCCTAAATGGGGCTGGGGCATTCCCAGAAATTTTAGATTGGAAATCTGTCACGCAGTTCTCCTCGGGATCAACTTCCCTAAAATCAAAACAGACAGCTGTTTCACTGGTAGAAACATACATTTTGGGGCACCTGGGTGGCTCAGTGGGTTAAAGCCTCTGCCTTCGGCTCAGGTCATGATCCCAGGGTCCTGGGATCGAGCCCCACATCCAGCTCTCTGTTCAGCGGGGAGCCTGCTTACCTTCCTCTCTCTCTCCCTGCCTCTCTGCCTATTTGTGATCTCTGTCTGTCAAATAAATAAATAAAATCTTAAAAAAAAAAAAAAAAAGAAAGAAACACACATTCCCAGCCCCTACGAGTACACTTCCCCAGCCCTGCCTTGCAGCCTCACTCCAGAGCCTGCCACCCGGTTCTGGCTAACTGGAGCCCAAGTCCTCAAAGCCAAAGGCCATACCAGACGTCTGGGAGGCTGGTGGAGGGTCCTCACAAGGCAAGAACACATCTGCTCCATCCTGGTCTCCAAGGTCAATAAGTTCTACCTGCTCCAGGGCATCCACGTTCACTTCCATGGAGGAGATACTACCTATGGGGGCTGCAGATCAAGAAGGGGACAAGTCAGGAGGAGGCAGGCCAGAACCCCTCCAATGGTCAAGGATATATGTCAGGTCCAGAGACAGGAGTCTCGAGGGCCGGAAAAACAAAGGGAGGAGGTTCCCAGGATTCAGGACCTATGAGACCTATCCCCCCACCCCACCCCAGTCCCTCTCCCCAGGACTCAGAGCTTACGTCTCTGTGACTCGAGATGCAGGTGGGACAGGGGGAAGACAAACTCTGTCTCCGGCTGTAAAATTTCCTCAAAGAATTTCTGCCGCTCCCGAAGGCGGAGCTGCTGGCGCTCCAGGGCTGCCCGAGGATTTGGGTCCATGTCAGCTCCTGGAAGGTGGAAGAGCACATTCAGCTACGAAGTTGAGCAGGAACACAACGGGAGCCTGGGCTCGGGGAACCTCTCTGCAACCAGCATCCCGGCGTGGCAGCCTGGACGCCACCGCACTTGGCCACCTCCTTCCCTCCCTTGAAAGAAAGTCTGTTACTACAAACTTCGAGTCTCAGAGAGAGGCAGGGCTGAGCCTGGCCCCACAAAGGGGATGCTGGTTCCAGGCACGGCAGAAGAAGCTCCTCTGTATTCAGGGAACGGGGCCAACAGCCAAGTCTCACTATCATGACCTTGTGAGAGGGGTTGGAAGGATTGGTCCAGCCTCAAAGAGGGAGGCACTTCCAACACACCCAGCCTCCCCTCAGAAGGCCATGGAAGACAGTCAGATGGGGATCTCAGGGTGCTCAAGTGTTGCAACTCTGGTTCATGCCCAGCCTTCCAAACCCACAGACTAAAGCAGCCCCTCTCCCGCCCACACCCCATCACCACCATCCCCTCCAAACCCTGCTCTGAAGTCACAGACCTGACTTCCAGACTCAGCTCTGCCCCTAAGGAAATCATCTTTCCAGCCTCAGTCTTCCCATCCGAAAATGACTTACTAGTGCTACCTGCCTCAAACACAACCCAGCAGTTGCTGGAGCAGGTGCTCTGTAAAATGTAAAGCCCGGACACTGTGCTCTTCCGAGCCGGCCCCCCACCCCCATCTCTTTCTTCTCCCTACTCCCCAGCCCTTTATTTGAGCACCTCTCTCCCCTGACACATCTCAGGCTTCTATCCCCATTAGTCAGTGAGTAGCAATTGGAAGGGCGGGTCCTGGGTCCAATTTAGACCAGGCCCCCTGGGGACCCCGGGGGTCTCTCTTGCGGAGAGCTTTCCAGAACACCAGAGCTCTGGGCCAGCCCAGGCCCTATACATCCACTTGCATTCACTCCATCTCCTTCCGGCGGCGCGCTCTGAGCCCATCACCGGAGGCAAGGGAGCATCTGGCTTGAGGACCAACTCGTCATCCTCTTTAGCCTGCCTCCCTCGATTCCTGGGACTCCCGAGTCGGAGACCCCGGCCCGCGCCACAAGGCGCTGCTGCGGACGGCGAGGGATTCAAACCCAACTGGGCCAGTCAGGGCCAAAGGCAGTGTGCTGAGACCGGGTGGCCGCCGGCTGGCAGCGCGGGGGAGGGAGGCGCTGACGCCGATTCCTGGGAAAGGCTCTCCGAGCTGCCGCCCAGGTCACAGCGCTAAAAATACCCGGGGCCCCTGGGGCCGTCTGCTCCAGCGGCCCGGCGGGGGAGGAAGAGGACGAGGGTGGGGGCACCCACGGGCCGGGGGTGCCAGGACGCCCCCTCTCCCCCTCCCCCTAACCCCATCCATCTCCCGAGACCTGAGGGGCTGTCCCCAGGAGGTAGCAGAGCCAGGGCCGGGGAGAGGAAGGGAGTTGTTTACGCGACGAAAGGCGCTGGAAGAAGGGAGCCCGGTGAGCCCCACAAATGCAGAGCGCCCTGCCATTCTCCGCCCCACCCGCCCTGGAGTCCACGGGAGCGAGAAAATTCCCTAAAAAGGGCCGGGGCGCCCCCGCGGCCGGGGGAGGAGGCAGCCGAGGGCTCCCGGGCGTTCGGCTAGTGAGGCCGGCCCCCGGCCCTGGTCCGCCCGCCGCCTCTGCGCACCCGCCGCCGAGCCCCTACCTGCAGCGCCCCGCGCCCCCGCTGCTTCGGTCGCTCGGCTCCGGCCAGACGGCGGCGGGGGCGTGGGAGCGAGCCGCGCCGGCCGGGGTGGGGCTGCGCCGCCGGGGCTCCCGCGGGACGGCGGGGCCCTGGGAGCCGGGAACGAGGAAGCGGCGGGCGGCGGAAGTGGGGGAGGGGCGGCGGCGGGCACCCGCGCTCGCCTCCCTCCCGGCGGCCTCGGGGAGCCCCCTCGGGCGCGGCCGCTCGCACTTCCAGGCCCGGCGAAAAGTTCCCGGCGCGCATCGTTGCCCCGCAGCTGGCCGCGCGCGTCCGCACTCCGCCCGCTGCCGGGGCGCTCGGCTCCGCACGCTCAGATCCACTTGCTGCACCGCGCTCAGCCGCGCAGCCCCGCCGTGGGGATACGCGCTGGTTCTCGACCCACGCGCACTTGCTGCTCGCGACTCCCGGGCAGCCCCGCGACAAAGCACCCGCACCCGCACCTTGGGCGAGAAGGCGCGGCGGGGAAGGGGACCCGCTGGAGCGGGGAGGGCACTGACCCGGTGCCGCCCATCAGGGCAGGTGCGCCGCGGCGGAGGGCCCGCCTGACCCTGGGACTCACCCGGCAGCCCCGGATTCTGGCTCCGGGACCGCACCGAACCGCCGCCCAGCCTTCCAGCGCGCTGGGCGGGGTGGGCGCCCGGACGGGGCGGGTCAGGGCTGCAGGGGTGGGCCGCCGCGCCGCACCCCGAGACGCCGGCGTGGAGCCAAGTCCTCCAGGGCGCGAACAGGGGCGCAGCGCGTCCAGGGTGGCGGGGGTGGAGGGGCGAGGTGCTGACTGCGGGCCGACAGAGGAAACTCTTACCCGCCTCTCCGCGCCTCCTGCTCAAACCTGGGCCATAAGTGTCTAATCTGGCAGCTACTGTACTGAGATTCTGTGCCCATTCTTCTCCTCCTCCCTCCCACCCATCCACTTGTGCTCACAACTCCAGAAGCCGCGGGGGAACAGGACGGGGTCGGGGGTTTCTGTCGGGAATACCTCTTCCATGGGGTCATTCGTTCATTCACTCAACAAGCATCCGCGAGCAAGCCAGAATTCCTCCTTAGCACCTCCCTGTCCTGTGCTAAATACTCCTCCATTCCTTGTCGATTCTCTGCCCTAAATAACTTTTCAATCCACCATTCCTCGCCGACTCCACTACCCTCTCTCCCTTGGTTCCTCCGGTAGCCTTGGATCTGGGTTTCCCGTACTCGCTCTGGCCCTGCTACATTCCATCCCTCTCCCCTCCCCTCTCCTCCCCACAACACACAGCAGTCAGTCACCATTTCAAAACCAAGTCTGCGTTCAAAACCCCCCCCCCCCCCCCCGCTTAAATCCCTCCATTGTTAGAATAGAAATCTAAGTGCTGATATCTGAGCCGAGTCTTCAAGAAATGAGTTCAACAAGCAGAGAAAGGGGGGGGGGGGGATGGGAATGTGCAAAGGGATGGAGCCATGACACATGCGGGCTTCCCTGTCAGAGGACCAGCCCTGTACAAATAGCCAAAGCACTGCTTCTTCTATTGTTAGTGGGATCTCAAAACAACCCTGTGAGAGAAATACAGCAAGCAAAAAGCAAAAAGTTACAAGCAAAATGTTTAGTTTGTGGGAGGCAAGTGGTTAAGAGCACGGGTGTGGTAGTCTGACCCTCCAGGGTTGCAAACCTAGCTCTGCATCTAGCCAGCTGTGTAAACACTTAATTTCTCTGTTCCTTGATTTCCTTACTTATTAGGTAGGAATAATTAATCCCCACCACTTATGAGATAATTCATATAAAATGCTTAGTACAGGATGTGGGTACTTTGGAGATGCTCAATAAACATTAGGTGTTTCGATTGTAATGGGTTCTGAGAAAGGGAGGAAAGTGTTTTCTTCCGTGAATTTCTGAAATTATAGGAAGTACACCCTAATAGTACTTCTACAGAGTTTGTTGAATATCTGTTGCTATTATAAGTGCTTTGTATATATTAACTTTTAATTGTCTTAACAGTTTTGTGAGGTAAATACTATTATGATCTCCATTTGACAGATCCAGAAACTGACAGACGGAGAGGTGAAGGGACTTGTCCAAGCCATACAGCAAATAAGTGATGGAATTCAAATCCACATAGGCTGCTTCCAGAGGCTGTGCTTGTAACCACTGCTCCCAGTCTGTTCCCCTTCTGTCCTGTTGCAATTTTCATCTCCCAAGAAATGTTTTAGTCAGTGGGATTCTTATTCCTCATTAATGGATGAAGTAGATTCTTGGTCCCACTTCCTAGCACAGAGGAATGAGGCCAGCTCAGTAGTATGGTGGGTGAGAGCTCAGCTCCCAAAGCCACTTCCTCTCCCCGTTCCGGGCTTATCCCTAGGAACAGAACTCCAAGGATTATTTTGACCTGTCTTCAAGATGGTGACAGATTTGGAACCTCCATCCCTTCTCTTTGTCTGATAGTTGCCACATGAAGGGGTAGAAAGAGAAAAGCATCGAAGCTAGAGATAATTCAGGGGGCTAAGCTGGAAGGGCATCAGGCAAGAGAAAGACCCAGGTAGCAGCCTCCAGAGCAGATGGCAAAGGAAGTGGAGGGAGCCATGGAAAAGTAGATGGCTGAGACTCTGGCTTCCATCCAGGATGCAGAAAGCTGGGAAGTGCATCATTGCCACACTAATCACAATTTTAAAAAAATTGTTAGGTAGTCTATAAAATTACAACTTTCGTCAAACCCATCAGAGAGCTGAGGCTGCAGAGCAACCAATTAACCTGAATTCCAAAGAAGGACAGGAGCCTCCAAGAAGAAATGGGACGCAGGCACTGGCCCACTTGTGAGGTGGGAGGAAGACGGGGCCTCCATGCAGAAGGGTAAGGAAAGTTCATTTCCTTATGTAGATCCAGGTTTTGCTCTGGTATCACATTTTTTCTGCCTCCAGAAAGATCTACATAAAGAAGTAAAGATCTCTGGAAATGAACAGAATAAAGGTAAATAGAAGAGACAGTTTTCTGTTTTTAATCACGTTGTAAGACAACTGACTATCTAAAGACAACCGACTATCTAAAGACAACTGACTATCTAAAGTGGCCACACACTACTCTTTTGTGTGAGAAGTCACGGGGATGGAAAGTGTAGCACTGGGAATATAGTCAATAACTTTGTGTGGTGACAGATGGTAAGTACATTTATTGTGGTGAGCATTTTGTAATGTATATAATTGTTGAATGACTATGTTGTACATCTGAAACTAATGTAAAATTGTATATCACCACACTTCAATTTTAACAAGTAGCAATAGGTTGTGGATAGATAGCATACACTAAAGTAAAATGTATAACAATAACAATAAAAATGATGGGATAAGGAACTGGAAATAGACTGTTGAAGGGCCCTCTGCTATGTAAGAAGTGGTAATAACATTATTTGAATATTGACTTTGATTAATTGAAGATATATAGTAAATGCAAGGGCAACCACTAAAATTTTTTTTAAAGTATAAATAACAGGCCAATATGGAGACAAAGTGGGATAATAAAAATATGGCGAGGCATTCTCCCTGAGCCTTTTTTTTTTTTTAAGATTTTGTTTATTTATTTGACAGACAGAGATCACTAGTAGGCAAAGAGGCAAGCAGAGAGAGAGGGGGAAACAGGCTCCTTGCTGAGCAGGGAGCCCAATGCGGGGCTCCATCCCAGGACCCTGGGATCATGACCTGAGCCGAAGGCAGAGGCTTTAACCCACTGAGCCACCCAGGCACCCCTCCCTGAGCCTTTTTGTGTTCAATGTGTCTTACTGACTATGTCAAGATCGCAAGGATCTGACTTCTCTTTCACATGGGCCCTTGCCTAGGAAGCTGATTGTTTATAGAGCTTGAGAGATCAGATCATGTCTTTCTCAAATCAAGGCAGGCTTGCTTACTGCTTGCTATAAAAGTTCTGGGTCTGGCTCCTCAGCCAGAGTGTAAACCCACTGTGTCTGTCTTGTGCATCTGGGACCACCATATCAGTTGTCAGACTTGGGGCCAAAGGAACCAACCAATGAACACACAACTGTGCTACTGTTCATGTTGCTTGGTGTGCTATGAGTAATCAACTGTTTCGATCAAATGCAATAAGTCTTATTCTCTATTTATGGTACCCAACAGATGGATGTTTTTCCCTGAAAAAATGTAATTATTCCAAAGTAAGGAAGAACAAGAGAAAAAGTGAGGGGGAAAAAAAGATGTTAACTATAAAACAAATAGCAGGATATATGTTTTAAATCCAACTGTCAATGAAAGACAACCAGTTGAAAGACAGACTAGTAGAGTGGGAAGTAAAGCAAAAGGCAATAATGTACTGTCTATAAGAAACCCAATTAACTATATAGAAATATATGGGTTAAAAATAAGTGAATGGAGGGGTTCCTGGGTGGCTCAGTGGGCTAAAGCCTCTGCCTTCGGCTCAGGTCATGATCTCAGGGTCCTGGGATCGAGTCCCACATTGGGCTCTCCGCTCAGCGGGAAGCCTGCTTCCCCCTTTCTCTCTCTGCCTGCCTCTCTGCTTACTAGTGATCTCTGTCTGTCAAATAAATTAATTTTTAAAAAAAGTAAATGAGTGGAATGAGATATACCATACAAACAGTAATCAAAGTAAATTGGAGTGGCAGTATTAATACCAGACAAATGTAAACTTCAAAAAGACTATTACCAATGATGAAGAGGGATATTCATAACAATAAAAGATTCAATTCACCAAGAAGATTCCACTATTATAAATGTGACTACATCTAATAACAGAGTTTCAAAAATAGATGAAGTAAAAACCAATAGACCTAAAATAGAAAGAGAAAAATCTATATTTCAGTTAGAGAATTCAATACTGCTCTCTCAGTAATCAATAAAACAAGTAGGCAGGACAAAGAAAGGAGCATAATAGGAAGCCTGAACACTATCAACTGACTTGTTCCAACCGACACTTTTAGAACACTTTACCCACAACAGTAAACTTTCTTTTCAACTGCACATAAAACATTCACCAAGATCCATCATGGTTTAGGCTACAAAACAAACCTCAACACATTTAAGAGAGTTTAAATCATATAAAATGTTGATATGACTATACAAGAATTGAAATATAATTATATAACTAATAAAGATACCTGGGAAACACCCCCAATACTTGGAAGTAAAATACAACACTTCACAATAACTCATGAGTCAAAAATGAAGTCCAAAAGGAAATTAGAAAAATATCCTGAATTGAATGAAATTGAAATGCAGCAGCCAGCCACCCAAATAGCCCCCAGGACTCAGTGCCTTTTGTTAGTCATACCTTTGTGTAGTCCTCTGCTACACTGAATCAAGGTTACTCCGGGTGAGCAGTAAGAAATGATGGTGGATCCTGTCCAAAATTAGGATTAAAAAAAAACAAAAGACCACAGCTTCCATCTAGGGTGTGTGTCCTCTGTTGCTTGGATCCGTCACTCTGGGGGAAGCCAGCTACAATGTTGTCAACAGCCACGAGGAGAGGCCCACGTGGCAAGCAAGAGAAGATTCCGGCCAACATCCAGAAAGAGCAGAGTCCTGCCAGCAAACGGCATGAGTGAGCAGGGAAACAGATCCACCAGCCCTGGTAGTGCCTTGGGAGGACCGCAGTCCTGGCCAGCAGCTTGCCTGCAACCTCGTGAGAGACTGAGACTGGGGCAGAGCCATTTCAGGGAGAGCATTCCTGGATTCCTGCTGCCCAAAGCCTTTGTGATACTGAATCCTTGTATCAAACTGCTAAGGTGTAATGCCATGTGGCAATAGGGCAATAGGTATGGTGCAGAGACTTTGGTACTGGGGTAGAGCGCTGCTGTGTCAGCTCCAGAGCGCAGCAGTGGCGTTAGAACTGGCCACAGACAGAGAAGAGTGCTGTCAAAGGGCTTTGGAAAAGCTGCTGAGAGAAGCCTTTAATAAGGCCACAGCCAGGACAGACGGGAAAGTGGGTAAATGCTCCTGGAAACCGTGGGAAGAGGAAGCTCATTATGTCAGGACCCAGAGGTTAACAGACCTGAGCCTCGCAGACCCGTGCCGGCAGGAAAGAGGAGAGCAAGGAGTGTGCCCAATGAACTGGGTGATGGAGCTGCGGACATTGCCAAGCAAGGTGGTCAAGGTGCCACCTAGTTTCTTCTTGCTGCTGACAGTAAAATGCCAGCAGGGAGAAAGGAATAAAGCAGCAGTTCCCAAGTGACAGCAAGGCCACTTCCCAGGGGGGACATTGGCAATGTCTGAGACACTTCTGGTTGTCAGAATAGAAAGGCTGCTACTGACATCTAGTTGGTAGAGGCCAGAGATACTCTTAAATATCCTCTAGTGCACAAGACAGGCCCTCTCACCCCTGCCCTCCAACACAAACACTCATCCTGCCCTGAGTGTCCGCAGTGCCAAGGCAGAGAAACCCAGAGCTCAAAGGAAGCATTGTTGAATTTGAGGGAATTGGGACTTCATGCTACGAAATTCTCAGCCACTCCAAATGGCAAATGATCATAACATTAAGTGGTTTCCTAGCAAACCTCAAATCCAGGGCATTGAAAACATCCAAAACAACATGGTCCAAAAATGAAACTGAGGGGGCGCCTGGGTGGCTCAGTCTGTTAAGCATCTAAGCTTAACCTTCGGCTTAGAGCATGATCCCAGGGTCCTGGGATGGAGGCCCTCGTTGGGCTCCCTGCTCATCGGGGGAATCTGCTTCTCCCTTTCCCTCTGCCCCTCCCTTCCCTTGTGTTTTCTCTCTCCTCTCCCTCTCAAATAAATAAATCTTAAAAAAAAAAAAAATGAAACTGAGACTATGGCTACAAAATCTTGAGTTTACATCTCAGGGAGATTAAAGGCAATGCCTCAGAGTACTATTCAGTCAGATAAAAGATCGATAAAGAAATTATAGGTGTGCCTCACTAATCCTTTGACTCAAACAACAAGGGTTCTAGAAAGCTTGGGGGAGTTGTCCTTAGCCATTCCAGCAGAAGCCTAATGCAGAGAAGGGTTTATTTCAAAGAAATTGTGGGCATGGCTTTTGTCTATTAGTGTGCCCTGAATAAGATTGAGTGACCTACAAGTTCTTAAAAGGATTATAGATCGAGAAACATCTCCAGCTTGGATATATAGGGATAAAGAGAGTATAAAATAAAAACAGGATTTTTGGTCATGAACGAAACGGAGTAGATGCATTCCTCTCTATCCATCCCACTAAGTACAGCTTAAAATGCTGGTCGTTATACCTCAAACAAACATAAGAAGGCAGATCAATCAGGAAACCTAGTAGGTTTCCTTTTTGCTGGGGTCTGGAGAAGACTGCAACCTGGAAATGCCAAATAGGCACAGGTAAAAATTGTCCCCATGAAAAGCCTGTTTTCTCTTGTCAAAGGACTGAGAAAGGGGCACCCTAGCAAGACAGAAATCTTCTCACATTAAATGTCTTACTTCAGCAATACTAGAGGAAAAACCATTCCCAGCCTCGACTAACAAACAGGGGAAAACCAGACTTCAATATTTGTCCTGTAACAAAAGGTAACAGGGCAACTCCCCCACTTCACCTCTGAGTGGTGTGAGAGCTTGGAGACCAGGTGAGAGACGGCTTCATCACTGCCGAGCAGTAACAAGTACCCTTCCCCAAAAATCCCTCCCCATTTCCATGGTGTCAGAGGAGACCATGTGCAGAACCACGCTGCCATCCCCATCCAGCAATAATGAGGCAACACTCCCTTCCCCCAGTATAAAGGAGGCCAAGTGTAGAGCCTAGATGTCAATCTCTGCCCAGCCATAATGAAATAAACCTGCCCTTGCCCTACTGGGTGGTATGAGTGGGGTCACGCACCTAGCCTCAATTTTCACTCTCACCTGATGATAAAGAGTTGGTGCCCCCCGTCTCACTGGCCCAGGTCATCTGAGCCTGCTAAAACAGAAGATTTAAATGAGATCCCAGAGTCTCATAACAAAACTTCCAAAACGTCTAGGTAATAACTGAAAATAATACATCATACCTTGAACCAGGAAAATCTCAATTTGGGTAAGAAAAGACAAACAACAGATGCCAACAGATCACAGCGTTGCTGGCTTTATCTGACTCTGATTTTAAGATAGCCACTATAAAAATGCTTCAACAAACATGCCTGAAATAAATTTAAAAATTTAATAAAACTCGGGAAAAAAATAGAAGACATAAAGAAAATAGAAATCTTAGAACTGAAGAAAAAATTACTGTGCTGGGTTGAATAGCGTTCTCTAAAAATTCATGTCTATTCAGTACTACAGAACATAACCTTATTTGGAAATAGAGTCTTTGCAGAAATAATTAGGTAAAATGAGGTCATACTGGATTAGTGTGGGCACTAAATCCAATAACTCGTCTCTTCTATAGGAAGACTATGTGAAAACACAGAAAGATACCCAAAGGAGACCAACATAAGAGAGGGAGGCAAATACCAGGATGATAGGTCTGTCAGCCAAGGAACACCAGGGATTGATGGCAATCACCACAAGCTAGTTAGCCTTGGGGCAGAGTCTTCCTTAGAGCCTACAGATAGAATTAACACCTTGATTTTTGGACTCTTGGCTTCCAGTACTGTGTGAAATAACTTCTACAGTTTTAAGCTGTCAAGCCAGTTGTTACAGCAGGTAGGTCTAGGAAATTAATACAGAAACCAAATTTTAAAACAACAGCAAAACAACAAAAACCTTACTGGAGAGGCTCAGTAGAAGAATGGAGATCATGTATGAAAGGATTGGTGAATTTGAAGAGAGAACAGTAGAAATACACAATCTGAAAAAGAGAGAAAATTATATTAAGAAAGAAAGAACGAACCAACAGAGCCTGAGGAACCTGGAAGACAGTAACAAAAGATTGAACATTTCTGTCGCTGGGGTCCCAGGTGGAGAGGAAAAGGAAGTGAAGCTGGAACAACATTCAAGAAAATAATGGCTGAAAATTTCCCAAATTCAACAAAGACCTGAACCTCCAGGATCAAAAAGCTGACCGAATCTCTAACATAAACCCAAATGAATCCATGATGACACATACCATAATCAAACTTTTGAAAACCCAAGTCAAATGCTATCTTACGGAGATAGAGAAATGCTGTCTTACGGAGAGGAGAACTACAGTTCAGTTGCAGCAGGTTCTCATGACCCATGGAGGCCAGAGCAAAAGTAGCACAAGAGTTTGAAGCAGTGAAGGAAAGCACAGTCAATCCAGAGTGCTTGACAAAGACTCTCCCCTTGACCAAGCTCTACCCGGGCTCCTCTGAGCCCTCTTTTTGACCAGGCCTTAACCTTGGTCTATAAAGATTTAAACAAACACTAACATAGTTTTTAACAGCTCAAGACTTAATTCCTAGGATGACCCCAGACCCCTTAAAGTGACTGCCTGAGAAAATGCAAGACTGCCAAATGAATTCACTGTTTGTTCCCGCTAACCCCTGAAGATAGGACCCCTGTCTGCCAACAGCAAGATACACATCTCTGTGGGAGGGTAGGAGCCTAACATCAGTAGTGCCAGTTAGCAAACCTAGATGGGTTTCACATGGCCCAATATCCCCTTTCTGCTTTCTGTAAATTTTCACTTCCTTAACTCTATAGCACCTCCCTCAATCCGTCCCTATTCCCAAATTCCTTAAGATGCTGAGTCATCTCTGTACAAATCAAAGTTGACTTCAGTTCACACTGGGTTCTTTTTCCTATTACAACAGTGTATTTTTTTTCTTAAGATTTTATTTATTTGACAGACAGAGATCACAAATAAGCAGAGAGCAGGCAGGGGGTATGGGAAGCAGGCTCCCTGCTGAGGAGAGAACCTGATTCGGGTTCTCGATCCCAGGACCCTGGGATCATGACCTGAGCCAAAGAGGCTTTAACCCACTGAGCCACCCAGGCATCCCTGTCTTTCCTACTTTAAATAATTTGTTTATCTCTGACATGCTATACCCAGTGAGAAGACCTTTGAGGAATAAGAAATCAAGGCATTCTCAAATAAAGAAATATTAAGAGAATTTGCTGTCTGAAGACCTACCCTAAAAGAATGACCAAAGAGGGCCCCTGGCTGGCTCAATCCATGGAGCATGCAGCTCTTGATTTCAGGGTTGTGAGTTTAAATTACTTTAAAGAACAAAATCTTGGGGCCCCTGAGTGGCTGAGTGGGTTGAGCCTCTGCCTTAGGCTCAGGTCATGATCTCAGGGTCCTGGGATCAAGCCCTGAACTGGGCTCTCTGCTCTCTGCCTGCCTCTCTGCCTACTTGTGATCTCTGTCTGTCAAATAAATACATAAAAGCTTTAAAAAAATAAAGAATAAAATCTTAAAGAAAGAAAGAAAACACCATAGATTAAATAAAAAACGGAATCCTAAAAAATGTTTGAGTAACACAGGAAGGATGGAAAAATGGAACAGAGTAATGAAAAGCAGAGGAAACAAACAATAAAATGGCAAATGGAAGCGCTAAGACACAAATAATTATATGAACAGGAAATGGCCTAAATACATCATTTAAAAATGAGAGAGACCTGTAAAATAACATATGAAAAAATGGCCCAAATAAAAGCTATCAACAAGAAATTCACTTCAAGTATCATGACATACGTAGGTTGAAAATAAAAGGATTGAAAAAGATATGCCATACAAACAGTAATCAAAAGACTGCAGAATCTGCCATCTTAAAATCAGATAAAAGAAAATCACCAAGAAAAGAGGTTACATTACGTAATGATAACAGAGTCAAACCATGAGGAAGACAAAGCAATCCTAAATGTATAGACACCAAATTGAGTATTTTAGAGATGTGTTGAAGTCTCCAACTCTGGGAGTGGACTTGTCTGTTTCTCCTTTCGGTTCTCTCAATTTGGTGTCTATACATTTAGGATTGCTTTGTCTTCCTCATGGTTTGACTCTGTTATCATTACGTAATGTAACCTCTTTTCATTGACCCTACACTTCAGATAAGTTGTATTTTCACTTTCATTTAGTTCAAAAAATGTTAAAGATTTTATTTACTTATTTTCAGAGAGAGAGAGAGAGCACGCAGAGGGGGTTGGGGGGTGGCAGAGAGAGAGAATCTCAAGCAGACCCCTGCTGACAGCAGAGCCCTCCGTGGGGCTCGATCTCATGACCCCGAGATCATGACCTGAGCTGATATCAAGAGCTAGACACTTACCTGGATGAGCCACCCAGATGCCCTAGTTCAAAATATATTTGAGGTTTTTTTGAGATTTCTTCTGTGATTCATGTGTTATTTAGTAGTGTATTGTCTAATCTCCAAATATCTTGAACTTTTCTAGCTATGATTATTGGTCTTTAATTTAATGCCATTGTGGTTTGAGAACATACTTTGTATGATTTCTATTCTTTTAGATCTGTTAAGATGTGTTTTAGGGGCCCAGAATGTGGTCTGTTATGAATGTTCCATATGAGATTGAGAAGAATGTGTATTCTGCTGTTTAGTGGATGAAATATTCTATAAATGCCAGTTAGATCAGGTTCACTGACGGTGATGTTCAACTCTATACTTACTGATTTTCTGCACATTTGATTTATATATATTGAAAGAAAGGTGTTGAAGTTTCCAACTATAATGGTGGATTTGTCTATTTCTCCTTGGAGTTCTACCAGTTTTTGCCTCACATATTTTGACACTCTATTGTTAGGGGCATACATATTAAAGATTATTGTGTCTTCTTGGATTATGGACTCCTTTATTATTTAATGATCCTCTTTATCCCAGATAAAGTTTCTGGTTCTGAAGTCTGCTTTACCTGAAGTTGATATAGCTACTCCAGCTTTCCTTTGATTAATGTTAGGATGGTATGTCTTTTTCTATCCCTTTATTTTTAAACTATCTTTGGCTTTATATTTAAAGTGGGGTTCTTTTAGACAACATATAATTAGGTCTTGGTTTTTTGTCCACTCTGACAGTTCCAGTCTCTTAATTAGAATATATTCAGGCCATTCACACTTAAAGTGAATATTGATAGAACTGCCATAACATTGATCATGTTTATAACTATTTGTTGTACTTGTTCTTTATTTTTTAAAAGGCTTTATTTAATTATTTGACAGAGAGAGACAGCGAGAGAGGGAACACAAGCAGGGGGAGTGGGAGAAGCAGTCTCCCCACTGAGCAGGGAGCCTGACTTGGGGCTTGATCCCAGGAGCCTGGGATCATAACCTGAGCCAAAGGTAGACACCCAATGACTGAGCCACCCAGGCACCATATTTCCTTTTCTTTCTTCCCCTGTTTTTCTGCTTTATTTTATTTTGAGCACTTTATGTGATTCTATTTTTCTCGCCTTTCTTAGCCTATCAATTACACTTCTTTTAAAAAAAAATTCAGTCATTTCCCTACAGTCTATAATATATATTTACAACTATTTTAAGTCTACTCTCAAGTAACACTATACCAGTTCAAGGGTAGTACAGGTACTGTATAAAGGACCCAGAACGGCTTTTTAATTTTTATTTATTTATTTTTTTAAAGGGTGTTATTTATTTATTTGACAGACAGAGATCACAAGTAGGCAGAGAGGCAGGCAGAGAGAGATGGGGAAGCAGGCCCCCTGCTGAGCAGAGAACCTGATGTGGGCTCGATTCCAGGACCCCAGGATCATGGACCCGAACCGAAGGCAGAGGCTTAACCCACTGAGCCACCCAGGTGCCCCTAGAATGGCTTTTTTAAAAACACAACCTGGGGCACCTGGGTGGCTCAGTCAGTTGAGCATCTGACTCTTGGTTTCAGCTCAGGTCATGATCTCGCGGTGGAGAAATCAAGCCCTGTGTCGGGCTCTACACTCAGTGCACAGTCTGCTTCAGATTCTCTCTCTCTTTCCCCCTCATGCTCTCTCTCTCTCAAATAAATTAATTAATTTAAAAAACATAACCCAACAATACCAAGTTCTGCCCAGGATGTGCAGCAAGTAGACCTGTCCCACACTGCTGGCAGGAATATTAAAAAAAAAAATGACTACTTTGGAAAGCTGTTTGGTAGTTTCTTATTAAGTTAAACATACAATTACCATCTGATCCAGTAGTCCCACTCCTAGGTATTTACTCAAGTGAAATAAAACTTATATTCCCACAAAAACCTGCACACAAGTGCTTTTGGTAACCTTATTCAAAACCGTAAAACACAGTTCAGATGTAATTCCATGATTAGGAAACATACAGTAGCGTACTCACTTCAGTAGTGAAATATTACTCAGCAGTGAAAACAAACTACTGCCTGCTGAGATGTGCTTATCTGAGATGCGTTGTGTGAAGGGGAAGAATTCCAGATTCAAAAGGCTTTGCAAGGGCGCCTGGGTGGCTCAGTGGGTTAAAGCCTCTGCCTTTGGCTCAGGCCATGAGCCCAGGGTGGTGGGATCGAGCCCTGCATCAGGCTCTCTGCTCAGCAGGGAGCCTGCTTCCTTTCTTCTTTCTCTGCCTACTTGTGATCTCTTTTGAATAAATAAATAAAAGCCTTTGGGAAAAAAAAAAAGGCTCTGCACTGTGGAGTCCATTTATATGATAGTCTGGAAAAGGCAAAGCTGTAGGACCAGAAAATGCATCAGCTGTTTCCAGCGCCAGGAAAGGAGAAGGGGTTAATTGCAAAGAGATTGCACGGGGTGGGAGGGAACGTGAGGGGATCATAAAACATTCTATATATTGGGCGCCTGGGTGGCTCAGTGGGTTAAGCCGCTGCCTTTGGCTCAGGTCATGATCTCAGGGTCCTGGGATCGAGCACTGCATCAGGCTCTCTGCTCAGCAGGGAGCCTGCTTCCTTCTCTCTCTGCCTGCCTTTCTGCCTACTTGTGATCTCTGTCTGTCAAATAAATAAATAAAATCTTAAAAAAAACCACATTCTATATATTGATTGTGATGGTTTGCACTTGTCAAAACCCATGGAACTGTTCACTAAAAAGGACTAATTTTACTGAATTAGAAGATATCCCAATCAACCTGACTTCAAAGTTACCAAAGCACAGACTATGAGAGGAAACAAGAGCGGGACCTCACACCCTGTGGATGGCTGAGGAAGAAGAAGGAGAGCAAGAAGGAGGGGGAGGAGGAGGAGGAGAAAGGAAAGAGGAAGTGGAGGAAGAAAATAAGTGTCGGTGAAGATGTGGAGAAACTGGAACCCTTGTGTCCTGTTGGCGGAAATGTACCATGGTGCAGCCACTACAGAAAACAGCATGGCAATTCCTCAAAAAATTAAAAATAGAATCATCGTGTCATCCAGTTAGTTGTGGGTATATACCCAAAAGAATTTAAAGCGGGGTCTTAAAGAGATATTCATACACCCATGTTCCTAGTAGCATTATTCACAATAGCCAAAAAAGGTAGACGTAATCTAAGTGCCATGGATAGATGAATGAACAAAATATGGTATACAGTAGAAGATTATTCTGCCTTAAAAAGGGAAGAAAATTCCGACATAGGCTATGACATGGATGGACCTGGAGGACACGGTGCTAAGTGAAATCAGCCAGACACAAAGAGACAACTGTTGTACGATTCCACTTACAAGGGTTACTTAGAGCAGCCACTTTCCTAGAGGCAGAAAGCAGAAGGCTGACTTCCAGGGCCTGGGAGAAGGGGAAGATAGGGAGTCAATGTTTCATGGGTATTGAGCTTCAGTTTTGCAAGACGAAAACGAGTTCTGGAGATGCATGGTGGTGATGGCTGCGCAACAAGGAGACTGTGCTTAACTCTACCGAACTGTACACTTGAAAATGGTTAAGTCGGTAAATTTTATGTTATGTGTATTTCACCACAACTAAGGAGAAAAAGAGTGGTGGTTTTTCCACTCAAGAGCCTTGGAGTTGGTCCACAAGGCTGTGTGTCACTGGGTAAGGCTCCCTCCCCACCGGTGGGTTTCCTGTGTAGGTGGAAGGACCAGACGGGACGGAACATGGAAAGTGGCTGTGGGAGTCTCTGCCAGAGTAGAGTCTGGGCATGGAGAACTCCCTGCCCATGGGGGTGAAATGCTCAGACAGACACCGATTCTGAGGGAGGTGAGCACGTGAGGGGAAAGCGCGGACTAGGACAGAGTGGCAGGGCCAGCAGGCCAGGCCCCCAGCACCAAATCTAGCCACTTTGCCTTGGCTGCCAGAGCCCTTCCAGAGGGTCTCTGCAGCCTCAGGACAAACTCCAAGTCCCTTGGTGGGAAAGCCCCAGCCAGCCAAGGTACTCTGGGCCCCTTCTTTCTACTCTAGCAACATATAAACTGTTCATAATCCTTTTCCACACCTATGTTTTCAAAATTCCCTCTTTAGAGAAAGTGCAGTCTAGCTCACATCCCTTTGCCCGGCCAACTTCCACTCTTTCATTCCTCGTTACCGGGTCTACAAAGACTTGTCAGCCTCCGTGGGCTGGTCTTCTGGAGTTCACCAGCCCCTGGGATTACCTTTGTCATTGGTAATGCTGTTTACTTCACTTTTTCAAAAAATCCTTATTGTGACCTACCAGGCTCTGGGGGTTTATCAATGAATAGAACAGACAAAACTGTCACTGGAAAGCCCATATTCTAGCAGTACCTCCCTCCGGGCCCATGAACTTCCTGAGAGGAAGCCTGCTCTGCCTGCAATGTTGCTCTCCCGAGTGTGTAGCACACAGTGGGACCCCAGGCCCTTGACGCCTGGGCGCTGAGTGGCCGTTGTAGAGGGCCCCGAGGCAGCCCACCAGAGTCCACGTGGTAAGGGCTGAACTCGTGCTGGCAAGAAGAGGAGCCAGGAGTAGTGGGTTGGACAGAAGGGAGAAGGGGAGAGGGAGTGTCCCCCACTCTTGAGTCACCTCCAGGCTTCTCCCTTGGGTCACAGAACGTTACCCTCCCCTGTTCACCCTAATAATAAAGGACACTGACAATGACAAAGATGTTCTGTAGCCTAGGCTTGATCTGTCACCCCTAAAAGGCAGGGCTAAGCGGCCCCTATGCCTACACACGCCCCTGCCCTAGAGGCGGTATGGTGGAGAGTAGTTCTCACTTGGCTGGGCGTCGGACTGGCTGGGCGTCGGACTGGCTGAACGACTTGGGGCTGGGAAGCTGTTTTCCACAGGCTCTTCTGGTTACCCATGTGGCCAGCTAGGCAGGTCCTTCAGAGCAGCCCTCCTCTGCGCCAGCCCTTCACCGCACCGCCACCCCACCCTCATGTCCTGCTGCTTCCAGTCTGCCTTCAGGTCCCTGCTCAAATCTCATCTGGTTGGCGAATGCGGACCATTCCACCCTTTTTAAAACTAGCAAACGTTTTACTTTGCTCTCCCTCGGCCCTCTGTCCTGTTTACGTTTCTCCCCACACTTATTTCCCTCTGCCATGACAGTGGTGTGCTGGAACTGACTCATAAGGGCTTGTAAAAGCCTATTATGCTTCCACGAACTCCACTGACCAGTCATTAAGCCTAGCGATCATTAAGAATTAAATTATGCAAACTTAATTTAATTAATGATGTTAAAAACAAAGGTGAAAAATGCTCAAACTCATCACTTTCCAATTGCTTGCTACCTTTTGCTACTGTCTGGGTTCTTGAGAATCTTCCCATCCGTGGGGCGACAGTGGGCGGGCGGTAGGCTACTGCGCGTTTCCATTCAACTGTGTTTTCGATGACATCACGCTGGTAGCCGGAAATCAGCCCTGGTAGGCGTTTTTAACCCCAGAGAAACAGGTACTTGTTATAAATCAGGTTTTATTATTTTATTGATTGTCTACACCAGGGGTTGATCATGGGCCAAATTCACTCCAACTCTTCTTGTAAATAAAGTTTTATTGCAACACAGCCATGCCTACTCATTTGCTAGCATCCGTGGCGGCTTTCACACTCCAGTAGCAGAGGGGAGCAGCTGTAATGATATGGACTGCGAAGCCTGACATACTTATGATCTTGCCCTTTACAGAAGAAATTTGCTGACCCCTGGTCTAGCCTTAAGAAACAACGGAGAAAACGTTAATAATGCAATTAACTGTAAACACGTATGTCCCGTCTGTAGCTAGTCCACTATAAACAGTGCACCGTGAAAAAAAATCTGAGAAAATATACTTTTGGTATTTGAAAACTCTGATCCAATATAGCAGATAAGTCAATATGTCACTGATGAGTGAAATTCGACCATTTTTATTCTTTCACTTTTGTACCTTCTTCCTGTTCAGTGTAAGTGCAAATGTCAGCATTTATGTTGGAGCTCCACTTGTTCGTGCTCTGCAGCCATAGGTGGGTTATGGATGGGAGTTGGGCAAAATCCAAGAAAAGTATACTTTAAGAATGAACTGGGGGCACCTGGGTGGCTCAGTGGGTTAAAGCCTCTGCCCTCGGCTCAGGTCATGATCTCAAGGTCCTGGGATCGAGCCCCACATCGGGCTCTCAGCTCGACGGAGAGCCTTCGTTCCCTCTCTCTCTGCCTTCTGCTCTGCCTACTTGTGATCTCTCTCTGTCAAATAAATAAATAAAATCTTAAAAAAAAAAAAAAGAATGAACTGGTTCTTTGGAATTTACAACAAAGAGTGTTGTAGAATTTTATTATTTTAGATTTCTATCAGTAAAATTCATAATAAACACACACACACACACACACACACATATATTTTGTTTCAGAGAGCCGAATGTAAAAGTCACAAGCACACCCACTATTTCGTTTTCCCCCACTAGAATGTATGTTCCTTGAAGGTAAGAACTGTCTTTTATTTCAGTGCTTAGAATAACAAATGTAGCAGGTGCACGGTCAACATATGACACGAATGAACAGATGGGCATAGTTGGGAATGCCTGGTTTCATGTGTTGACGGCCAGACCTTAAATTTCCAGCTCCTTGTGTGGCCTTGAGTAAATTACTTAAACTCTTTGAACCTTGGCTTCTTTATTTAAAAAGAGAAGATAATTCTCCTACCTCACAGGGAGGTATTGACAGTGTGTGCCTCTGTCTGGTACCTACTAGGTTTTTCCACAGATGGGAGTTTCCTCCTCACCCTCCACCCCTGCCACCCACGTACTCCTTGGAGACCCAGCCCTGCTGCTGTCACAAATTTCAGTGATGTCACAGCTCCCCGAGCTGGAGGCTCCAGCAGAGCCACCCTGATGGCCAGCCTGAGTGCTGGCCCAACTGAGAGGGGCAGGGAGCAGGTGGTGCCTGGTACCAGTCTTGCTCCATCTGTTTTTGAGGTCTCACAGCCCCAGTATGAGTCCATCAGCAAAGAAGAGGCCCAAGAATAGAATGGTTTCCAAGGTTGGACTTAGTGGACACAGAGGGGGCTGGACCACACACAGAGCAGGGGCTATCCAGCCTGGGGTGGGGGAGAGGAAGGAAGAGCTGAAGGGTGAAGGCAGGTCAGGAGAGTTAGAATGGCCTCCCCATTTCCGCCCCCAAACCAAGGTGACAAAACTCCCAAAGGTTGGTCAATCCATGCTCAGCCAAATGGAGAAGCACAGTAGAGGCCTTCGGGGCGGGGGGTGGATTTCTCCTACGTTCATGCACTCTCCCTTGGTCTCTCAGATACAAGATGAAGAACCACAGGACAAGATACCACAACCTGTCAGCAAAGTAATCGGCCGGAACCGACTTAAGATGGTGAGGTGCCCCATTTTGGTCTGGGATTGCCAGGCTTGTAGTGACCCGGGAGTCACCAGGCCCAGCACGGAACTGAGTTGAGCCAAAGTCTAGTGGGGTGTGGGAGGCCACCTCAAGAAAGCTGAAGCTTCTGTTTTCCTGGTTTCTCAACCCCGGCAGGTATTAAAAAACTTGTCGCTCTTGAAGCTGCTCAAGAGCTCGAACCCCCGGATCCAAGAACTGCATAACCTGGCCAAAAGGTGTTGGAATTCACTGCTCAGAGTTCCAAAGATCCTTGGGATCTCCACTGGGTGAGCTCGGCACACCCCTGGCCCCCAACATGGACCCAATGGCTATCTTCACTGGGAACAGGCACTGTCTATGCTGACAAATTTAGAAAACCTGACTTTCACCAGGGATCTATGATAAAGGCATCTATCAGCCCCAGCTCACTGATGGGGAGCTGAGACTCAATAGAGGCAGTGACTTGTCCCAGCTAACTAAACCGGTAAGTGGCAGAGCTAGGATTTGAAGCCACTCCCGTGTAGTATCAGAGCTGTGATCCTAACCATCGTCACAATCATCCAGTTATGGGACTAACCACTAACTGGGTACCACCCAAGCAAGAGGGGCCACTCCTCCTCCTCCTCCCCACCCTCAAATGTACACAACCCAGAGATTCACCTGCAGACCAGCCATCTTGCTAAGACTCCGCTTCCTCATAAAACATGTCAGAATATTAAGAAAGTTGATATTTATTTAGGTATCTGCTAAGTACTTCACAAGCATTTCCTGTCTAGTTAATTCTTCATAGCAGTCCTATTAGGTGAACAGAGATACCCCAGTCTGACATGAGGAAACAAACTAAAGCTTGGAGAGGTGAAATTTCTTGCCCCAGATCAGACAGGCGGTAAGAGGCACAGGCAAATTTGAACCCCGGGCTGTCGGTCTTGAAAGCCTGAGCTTTTTTCCCCTTCAAGCCATTTTTCCCCTTCACTGCCTGCTACTTTGTGGGGCTGGTGTGAGGGTCCCAGGCCAGATGCACTGCAGACATTCAGTGGTAGCAATTATCATCGGTACTGCCATAATGTTGAGCCTGAGTCTTCACACACTCAGCTAGGACAACGCTGCCACTTTACAGAAGACTTAGTCTATTACACACACCCTTGGGGCAAGTCTCCTAGCACTGGAAGGTTAACGCCCCCTCTCAGAGCTCCTCTCTCTGAGCTGGCCTCCTAGACACAGGCAGTCAGTTAACACTGGGCTGGATGGATCAGGCCCCTCTCGTCCCATAGTTTTCCAAACTATTTAAAGCAGCAGACCCTCTCTTGGAGTATCTTTCCTCAGGCCTCAATTGTGTTGGGCAGAAAAGGATTCTACCCTCCCCCTGCCCTTCCCCAGAGGGCATTTGAGAGGTCTCTTCAGAAACGCAAGGTTTCTTGGAGCACAATTTGAAAACACTGGACTAGTTCACCCCATCAACTGCAATCCAGAGAGGCAGAACCCTGGCCAGCAGCCCACACAGATGACATCTAGTCCTGGGTGTCCTAACCAGGGGTCACTGTCTCTCATCTCCCCAACCTCTTCTGGTCTTTAGCCAGGCCTTAGCACCTCCCCTCCCTCCAGGTACAAGGCCTCTGGTGGTGATGTTTCCTTTCTGGCCCTCTCTAGCTTTCTCCCCTGAGCTAGTCGCATAGCAACAGTCTCAGGGTGCGGCTGGAAAACCAGGGCCTTCACCCTGCTCTGCTGACTGCCTTTCTTCCCTGTGCCAGGAGCAGCAATGTCTGCGATAGAGTGGAACAAGGTAACGAAGAGCTCCAAGATGCTGGGTGCCCCAAGAACATCCTGGAATCCAAGAAATTAGAGTCCACAGGGGAGCCCAAGGTGGGGCTGGGGGAGAAGAACAAGGCCCAGCAGTCACCCAAAGCAGCGTGCCAGAGCAAGGCGCAGGTGGAGCCCGAGCTCCCCAGGACATCAAAGGACCATGGCCTGACCACTTGCCCTGGAGCTCAGGGGAGGCAATCACCCACTGGGGACCCCCGCATCATCTTCCTGAAGACCTACCAGCATAGAACTCCCGCGGGGGACAAGCAGCAGCTGGAAGCAGCTGACCAGTGGATCTGGTTTGAGGGGTTGCCCACGCGAATCCACCTCCCAGGGCCCCGGGTGATGTGCAGACCATCTGCCTTGCGCTGGGTCAAGCGCTGCTGTACCCGCTTCTGCTCTGCATCACTTGAGCTACCCATGTGCCATCTATACAAAGTGTGACAACACCACGGCCCGGCCAGGGTGAGACACGGGCCCCGAGCCAGACGTGGAGCTGGGCCCCAGAGTCAGAGGCCCAGGATCCAGACTTTTGGGAGCTATGGCTATCTAGCAGTGCTAAGGGGACTCCCCTCCATGCCCCGAGAAGGGGAAACCATGGATGGAGGCAGGGTGGTCGCTAGGCTGGACCCCTCAAGACCCAAATAGAGGTTCTGGGGAGGGACACTGGAAGTGGGGGTTCTGAGGTGGGGTGTCTCCCTGCCTGGAGGCCTCAGGAGGGTCCATAATTGCTAAGGCTCAGAATCTCAGTCATGAATCTGAGTAAAGGAATTCAGGATTTCCAAATTCAGGGGAAGGCAGTCAAGTAGAGCTCTGCCATATCTCATCCCCTCTTAGACCAAATCACCACCCCACATTTGTTTCATTTATTTATGTTTCAAAGATTTACTCTGAACAAAAAGTTCCTTGGGGGTGGGGGAAATAGAAGAAAGAAAGAAAACAAAATACTCCACCCTTCCATGAGAGAACCGAGGTCCCAAGAGAGGAAGGGATGGAGGGCTTGGGGGTCCTGCTGAAAGGGAGGTTTCCCCTTCACAAAACCCAGATAGATCTCCAACACGCTGGACTTGAGCAGGTCCTGGTCCCTGAGCCCTCTCCCCGGACGGCAGCGCCCCCTGGCGGCCTTCTTTGCTCCTAACACCGAGGTCTCTGCTCACAGGTGGCGCGACATGGGCCGGGAGCCAGACGTGCGAGGCATGGGCGGGCAAATTCACGAGTCTACGAATAAAATCTCCCTTTGGGAACTGATGAATACTACCGCTGCCTCTGCCTGTTGGGGACAGGAAAGGATGGAGGAAAGAGGCCCTCGACCGAGGTGGGGAGGAAAAATGTGCATCACGATTTTAGGTTTCTTCCACCCCATTCCCAGGCCCCCTCAGGTCAGCCTAGAACGTGGCACACAGAAGCGAGCAAGCTGCACCCCTCCCCACCCCTGCAAGCTGGCCGGCCCGCGAGTGCACTCTATGCGGTCACAGAAGGGACTTTCTGGGTCGTTTGTCAGGTACTTTCTGGATGCCAGATGCTTCACAATGGCCCCGCAAGCCAACGAGATGACAGCCCGTGGCGCCGCGGAGGCGGAAGGGGACTTGGCCCCCACGACGAGGAACTGACGGGGCCAGAGCTCCAATCTCGAACTGCGGGCTGTTCCCCATTCCATTTTCCGAAGGAAGGAAAACGGCACAAGAGCGCGCACCCATCCAGCCTGTCATTCACGCGCATTGTACCCCGGTCACTGCGGCGTCGGGGGTCAACACATGCGTGTCAGATAGGCCTCGAAATGTCAGGCCTAGTGTCAGGGCTTGGGCTCTACAGCTCCCGTGGGACACGACACGCCCTCCCCCCAACCCCAAGGCCCCGTAGACCCCATCCAGTCAGGGTCGCCCTCAGTCGGCAGGAGACATAGCCCTGAACGTGCAGTTGGGAAGAGGGAAAGCCCAGGGTACCCGGGCTATCTGGGGATCTTCCCCTGAAGGCAGGTGCGCGGAGTGGCACCCTGAAGAAAGCGGCACAGCGACCAAGGGGCACGGAGCCCTCCTGCGAAGACCCCAGGCGGTGGAGCAGATGCCTGGCGCGGGAGGGAGGAAGATGGCAGGGGTCTCTCCAAACCTGCCCGCTTGCACCCTCTTCCTCCCCGGAGCTCTCGGCTCTGAGACTGCTCCTCCCGGGGCTGGCGGGGCCGCAAACGCACCGCGTTAGCCCTGGGCAGCGCGGCCAGCCTGAGCCTGCCTGCGCAGGGCCGCTCGCTGCCGCCCTGCCCCGCTGGGCTCCTGCGAGCCTCCGCGCGCCTCCCCCGCGCAGCCGCCTCCCCGCAACCTCCACTCGGATCCGAGCTGTCTTCCCGCTCGGCTCGCACCCCGGCCCACTCCTGGGTAGTCGCGGTTTCGGTTTCCTTGCTGGCCATCATCAATCCCACCAGTCTTCGAAAATCGCCCCACTCGCCCTTCCACCCCCAGCACCCACCATTCCATCAACCTCCGCGCGAACGTCAGTCTGCGCGCAATCAGGGCAGCGCGCGCCAACCAAAACACACCGGGCTCGCGACCCCCTGCACTAGTCTTCCTGGGAGCCTGCCCCGGGAGCCCCAAGCGAGGACCTGAAAGGCGTGGGTAAGATTGGCAGCTTCCACTTTGCCGCAGAGGGAGCCAGGGTTGGGCCCAAGGACAGCAGTTGGATGGGCCGTGCCTGTGTGCTGAGGCTGGTGAGGCTGGGATCCCGGGTACCGCTGGGAAGGACAAGGATGCAGGCTGCGGTGTGAATGGCTCCCAGCACTGCACCTGAGCTGGCGCTTGAGCCTCAACCTGTCTCGCACAGTCCCACAGCTCCACAGCTGAGGTCCTCCCGTTACCACCTTCCCTGTGCTTGACTATTTCAAAGTGAGGCTCCTCTTCTGGGCTCAGTTAGATCCTGCTTTGGGCAGGAGTTAGCAACAGATCTCAGCCTTCAGAGGACACCACCCCCAGAAGGCTCCCTAACAGTCAACGGGGGGCAGGGGGGGGGGATTGAAGTATTTGATTCAGAGTGACTTTTAAAAGAAGTCTGAGCTCTCTGAACCTACTTCATCAGTTTATAAAATAGGGATACTAATATCCATTCCACAGGGCTTCGAGCAAATCAGGCTTGATGTACATTAAGCCAGTTTGTGCGACGTTAAACAAATGTCTGTCCTCTTTCTCCTGCCTTCTCCGGGCGCTGTGCCCCGATAAAGCCCCTTGTTTCTCACTCACGAGCACCAGCCTAACTGCTCACCTTTATGGGAATTAGCTGCTTGTTAAAAAACCAGTCTTATGTTCACATTCACAGCCTTTTGTTATAATGACATCTGGATTCCAGAGACTGCCCCTCTCCTATTCCGGAGAATAGAGAAGACATGAAACATGATTGGAACGTGCAAGGATGAGGCTGTTGAGGCAGACGGGCCTGGCTTCTCATCGGCTGTGTGATGTAATGGCAAGTTGTTTACTCCTAGTCTTCAGTTTCTTTGTGGGCAAAATGGGAACATAACGGTGTCTATCCCACTGGATTAAGTGAGAATACACAGAACTCACTCTGCAGTGGATGGCACTTAGGAGCGCACGCAGTACTTGGTAGCTGCATCCCGATCAAGGGCAAACCTGTCCCCCATCTAACAGCTGAGAACACTGAGGCTGGGGAGAAAGGTGTCTCTGTAAAAGGAGGAGAAATGGGGCAGGGGTCCAGTAACTAGAACTGCCAAGATTTCTGGATCACTTCCTACCTGCCATGCACCGTGCTACTTTACTCGAAGTATCTCACTGAATCTTCACAACACAGGAACTGCTAGCTTCTCCCCATTTTACAAACAAGGAAACCAAGGTTTCCTTGTCAAGCAGCTTATCTAAATCCTCACAGCTAGTAATGGGACCCAGGATTTAACCCTGCACTCCCTTGTAGCTCTCTCAAGTCCTATGGGCCCTGCAACTCATTTTTTTTTTTTTTAAGTAGGCACCACACCCAGGATGGAGCCCAAACAGGGCTTGAACTCATGACCCTGAGATCGAGACCTGAGCAGAGATCAAGAGTTGGACACTTAACCGACCAAGTCACCCAAGTTCCCCATGCCCCCTACAATTCTTTGTTGGCCATAGAGTAGCAGGACAGGGGTCCAAACTCTCAGCAACCCCTACCCATTCCTGTCTCAATGTTGTTTTCACCACCACTTGCTACTTTCCTACAAAAAATCCTCAAGCAAGGCTTTAATTCCCTCTACACAGAGGGCCTCTCTTGTGCCCTCAATCTGCCCATACTGCACCTGCCCCTGAAGCTCTGTGCTCCTTGGGCTACAGATACAGGGAGGAGATCCATGTCTGTGCACGACTGCCCCCTGGGCCCGCTAGAGGAAGCTACTCTGATCTGGGAGGTCACTGAGCAGCCGAAGTGCTTCCAGGGGAGCATGGTTGAACTGTGCACCCGACAGGATTCATGTGGGCCTTCCCACCCCACCCCCTGGCATCGGTTGGCTGCCACCCCAGCCCCCATTTGGCTCTGATCCAGACAGGACTGCCCAGAACTGGAAGCTAGGGGCATCCTCTGAGCTAGACATCCCTTTCTCCTTTCCCATCTTGCCTCTGGGTCATAAACTATTCTGAGCACCAGCTACGCACTAGTGTCCCCCTCCTCCAAATGGAAGCTGAGGTAGTAGGGGGCTAGGGGGTGGGGAATGAAAAGAGGTCCACGCTTCAGATCCCCTAGAAAGTCAAGAGATCCACCAACTCGGTGGCGGGGTAGAGCTAACTTTCCTTTATCCTTTGGAAATAAAACCATTTCCTATATTCACTTGGGACACTGTGGGGCTTGTGGTTCACTTGGGACTCTGTGGCCATATTTAATATAGTCTATCAGTTCTTCTTGGAAAACTCAAGTGTTTACAAAGCACTACATATCCTTCGTATTTAAAAAAAAATAAATACAGTGGAAGGCAGAGGTGAGAGGTGAAAGACTAAAACTGAAGAACTTGCACATCCTTTAATGTTTTCAGAATGAGTTGGTTAGAACCAGAGCCCAAATCCTGGGTCTGACAGTTCCTAACACATAACCTGGGGCAAACGCCTTCGTGTCCACATCTGGAAGATACAGATGGTATTTCCTACTTCTGAGGGTTGTTGTGAAGATTAAGAAAACAGCATGTAACGCACTTAGCCCACTGCTGCACATCGATTAAGCCCAGCTATTTATTACTAAAATGACTAACGGGGCACTTGGGTGGTGCTGCCCGTTGGGCATCAGACTCTTGCTGTCAGCTTCGGTTGTGATCTCAGGGTCATGAGATCAAGCCCCACATTGGGTTCCCTGCTCAGCAGAGTCTGCTTGGAATTCTCTCTCCCTAAAATAAATAAATACTTTAATAATATATATATATAAAACAATGAAATAAATAAAATGACAAACATGTCCCTGCCACTGTCCAGTTCTCTCTGGAACTTGCCTCTAGACACTGCTTTTATTGTTATTTTAGAAAATCACAACAATTTCGGGGCAGCTGGGTGGCTCAGTCAGTTAAATGTCTGGCTTCAGTTCAGGTCATGATCCTGGGGTTCTGGGATTGAGCGTCACATTGGGTTTCCTGCTCAGTGAGGAATCTGCTGCTCCCTCTGCCTCTCCACCTGGCTTGTGCTCTCTCCCTCTCTCAAATAGATAAAATTAAAAAAAAAAATTCACTAAGGTCACACATTTTTCACTCCTGTCACCCGGCTCTGTTATTGTATTGTTGGAGGAAAAAAGTTGGCTCCCTTGACTTCTGGCAGTTTCTAAAAACCAAATTACCACTCAAGGGGCAAAGTTTGTCTTTACAGAAGATAGGCAGAACAGGCTCAGGTCTCTGAAGGAAACTCCCAAAGATGTGTGCCAACCCAGCTGGAGCAACCAGCCCCCGGCTGACCAAGGGAGACAACAGCCACATGACTTGTGCTCTGGTGACCTTTCCCAAAAAACATTAGCCACATGCCTTTATGGTTTGTGGTGTCTGGGGGAAATCCACCATCCCAGGGGAAGTCACCTCAGTTGGCTTTATCTGCTAGACTGTGCAGCCAGGATTCAAGCCCCATTAACAAGCTGCTTCCTTCCAGCTCGGCCAGAGCACTGAGGTACTGTAGTGCCGCATCCTAGCACCCTCCCTGTCTCCCACAAACATGTTCACTCTTAAACCTTCATCATGTCAGCCTCACCTCCCTACTCTGCAGTGATGGGAGCCAGGAAGCTAGAAAGGCTTCGTGGGCAGAGAGCAAAACTCATCTGTGAAGCCTTAACACTGCAAAGCTGAAAGCTGACCACACTCTTGGCAGACTCCAGAGGCCCGAAGAGGAACACTGATGGTTTCAGTACAGAAGTGGGTCTAGACCAAGTGTGTTCCACCGGACACATTGAGAAATCACTGGCTAGGAAAAGGAAACTCAGTCATGGCAGTTCACCCAAGGCAGAGCAGAGGTGGCCGCAGATGGCGGGGTAGGACAGGAATTCCCCGCACTTCGTATTTTAACCAAATGGAAGAACAATCTGGGGTCTAGAAGAGGAGGAGGTGGCCTAATCATTCTTTATAGCTACCCTGTCTGGCTGTGCAGGTCTCTCACCGGCCCAGCCACAGAAGTACAAAGTAAGCACAGGCAGAACCGTGGAAAATACTGTATTTATGTACACAGGAGGGACAGCTGCAAGCCCCTCACAGAAGACATGCCTCCCCAAACAGAAATCTTAGCAGCAAACTCCTATTTGCCTCAGCACTATCAGCACAACCCAAGTTGGAAGGCTGGCCTTCCCGTCTCTGGGCACCCATCACACCCTTCCCACTGCAGAATTCCCAGGAAGGCAGGAAAAAGGAACTATTGCCAGAAGTGAGGTCCAGTGGGAGCTGGGGTGCCTAGTCATTCCTAGAGAAGAGGCAGTGACTCTGTCATGAAGGGTGGACCAGGAGCGATGCTGGGACTCTTCTCTGGGTCCTGTGGCCTGCTCTGTCGAGAGCTGGCAGCAGATGGGGACCCGGTAGAGAGAACTGGAAGAAAATTAGTCATGGGTTCATGGGTGTGTGCACACATGCGTATAGCAGGACACAGGCTGTGCATTTTCCTTGTGCTTGATGCCTCCATCTGCTGTGCTCTCCCCGACCGCAGCCTAATACTTTGTACCTCTGTCTCTTTCTGTGGCTACGGATCCAGAAACCGAATGTTTCTCCAAACAGAATAGCTGGCAGTTCAGCAACATGGCAAAGGTAACAGCTGTCCCAGGAAGGTAAGACAGATGACTAGAAGAGTGGTTTGCTCCAATCAGATATCCTTGATTTGGTTCTTTTTTTAAAATAACAGGCTGGTGACAGGTATGGTGGCTCAAGAATGACATGGTTCCAATTCTGTTATTACCCTGACAGAGGTCCCCTTGCTGACCTCCCAGACAGCCAGGCTTCAGCAGACAGAGGCCATTCCTGCAGCTGTGGTCCTGGCTGCTACCTGCCTTCTTGACGGGGCCTCACTATCTCTCCCACACCAACAGAGACTTCACATTTCCAGGGTTCTCCTCAGACCTGGGCTGGACCTCGTCTGGAGGATCTGAGCAGCCCAAGGTGTTGGGGGAGTTAGGGTGGGAGGGTGGGGCCAAGTGCCCAGTCAGGCGTCCAAAGGACCCAATTCTAGACATTGGATTTAGGGGCTGAGTTGAGGGGGATCTCCTTGAGCTCCGTCCGCATGCACAGGTACTCCCCGATGACAGCCATGAGTGCAATGCACACGGCTTGGACCAGCCACCAGGTCAGCGCCGAGGGGAAACGGGAGCTGTAGAACCAGCAGCCCAGGAGATGAAAGAAATGGACAGTGACAGTGAAATCCAGACACTGCTTCCCTCGCCGGATGAAGTACAGCAAGCCCAGGGCACTGTGGGGAGAGGACAGCAGTGAGTTATCACTGGGTTGTCCTGGCCTTAGATCATTTGGGGAGTAGAGACAATCAAGATAACAGCATAGTGGTCAGAAGCAAGAGAAGTGTGAAGCAAGGGTTACATTGTTAGATGCCTAGAGAGAGCTGGCAGGTAATGCTGGGAGGGAATCAGGCTGAGTAGAAGAAAAACAAAAGTATAAGCTTGATAAGAAATAGTAACTGTCCCTCAGGGGAATCCTAGGGACTGTGGGGACTGTGGCACCCTGAAGCATACACGGGCCACTGAAAGTGGGGACAACAAGCTACTTGCAGCTGGACAAATCCTCATATTGGAAGGTTGGCCTGGAATCAAATGATCTTCCCATTTTTCAAAAGAAGCCAGAAATCTGACTTTTATATATAAAACATCCTGACTTTCAACTAAATGGAAAAATATTTTAAACACTATTTGTGGGATGCCAAACAGAACATATCCAGGAGCCAACTTCAGGTCATAGTCAGCCTACCCATTTTCAATCTCCGGTGTAAGGTGAAGAACAGTAATGTGCAAGGTGTTGTTCCAAGTCCTTCCCATGAATGAATTCATTCAACCCTTACAACTATGAGATAGGTAATATCATTTGCCTCATTTTACTGATGAGGAAATTGGGGCCTAGATAGATCAACTGTCCAAAGTCCCTAGACTAGTGGGAAAGCTGAGATTCAAAGCCAAGTGAGTCTGCCTTCAGAAGCTGAGATCTTAATCGGTTTGCCAGACTGCCTCTCAAGAGGCAGGCAATGGTCACAAGTGGCCTTAAATGTTACCCAGTCAAAGCTCTCAGGTGTACTGACGAGGAGCCCGAGGCCTAGAGAGGAAGGAAGTAACGTGGCCCATGGCACACGGACCAAGAACAGAACTTGACTTCTCCTGACTACTGGTCCAAACCCTTCCTCACCTCGTTCCACAACAGGGAAGTGATCCGAGATGGAAGTTATCCCACAGGCAGCATGCAGAGTGATGTAAGAGCTTTCCAGCTAAAGCAAAATCATAATGGAAGGAGCCCTATAATGAAGCCAGTCCCAGAGCTGGCCTTTGCCACCCAATTTAGTCCATCATTCCCCAGGAACAAGTGCCAGCCTGTCTCATGTCTGAATTTAGGAAGTTAGTTCCAGTGCTAGGACCCCAAAAGCTGGAAAGCAAAACTGGTGATACTCACCAGGTGAGGGCGTTGAGGATGAAGGACATCATGGAGAGCCGGCCTGGAGGGGTGGAAAAGCCCAGGATCTGAGGGGGAATCACAAATGGAAATATGCTGGAAAAGTGACTTGGCTTGGCGGAGCTCCAGGCTCCAGGACCTCCTAAGGAAAACGCATTCTTCCCACAGCACAGAAGACAAAAGGGCCCTGCATCTGCATGGCAGCCTATTTCCAACAAGGTGCTTTCACAGACACCCACTATGGTATCTCGTTTGACCCCAAACAGCAGCCAAGAAGAGACTTACAAAGGAAAAGCAAAAGTTCAGAGATGTTAAGTAATTTGCCCAAAGTGATACAGTAAGTAAACGGCAAGAGTAAGGACTAAGACAGGGTTTGGCAAACCGAGGCCCCACCAGTCAGACACGTAGTTTTGTAAATAAGGTCTTACAGAAACGCTACCACACCTATTTGCTTAGCACTGTCTCTGGCTACTTTTGCACTGCAATGGCGGGGTCCAGTAGTTGTGACCTAAAACCTTTACTATCTTGTCCTTCAAGGTCCACCAACCCCTGCTCTAGGATCCAGGTCATGTGTGTGAGACGGCTCTTCAACAACGCCCAGGATTCCCTAAGGCCCTTCCCAGGAGGACAGAGGCTCCTAATAGGCTACTACTGGGCACATAGTGTGTGTGCGACTTCCACCACTCTCGAGACAATACTACTGAATACCAAACATCTGCCCAGCACCGTCAGCTTACAAAGACCTCAGACTTCGATGATCTCCTGTTATCCTCACAACAGCCTCGCAAAGCTATTGTTAACATTACTGTTACCCCTTTTCGGATAATACCTTGCCCAAGCGCCACACAGAGAACAGCAGCAGGAGCAAAGATTGCATTCCCGATCTCCCGGCCCCCGAGAGCTGTGCTCATTTCCATACACCACAGCTGCCTCTCAAATGCAACCATTTCCTAGCCCTCCATTACTTGATAAAGCACTTTCACCTTCCTAGATACCTCCGGGGTCTCTGGGCCTCATTACATTGTGCTGAGAATGATTCCGCCCAGTTTCCAGGAAAGAAAACAGGCTCAGAAAGGTGAAGCGACTTGCCCAAATCCCCATGGATAGTATAGTTAGACCCAGATGGGACGCTGAACCTTTCTGAATCCAAAGTACAGGCTCTTTGTATGGCAATCCATGAGCTCTGCCATGCTTTTGCAGACAGGAACACGTTGGTTCAGAGGGGACAGCACTTGCCCCACACCACACAGGTAGTAAGAGGAATTTAAACCGAGGCCCAATTCCAAAGTCCAGGCTGTTTCCATAATACCTCCATGAATGCTCTTTCATCCTCCCTCTCTTCAATCTGGCACCTGAGAATCTGCAGGCGGAGAAGTGAAGTCACTTCCTCAGAGTGTCAGAAAGGAGATGCATCACGTTGCCTGGAATGCAGGACTGTTCCTTAGGATATCCAGGCCCTTTCCTCTGTACTAATAATCTGCCTTTGTTCTCAGTGCTTTCATTTTTATGGATGGGACACCTGAGGCTCAGAAAGAAGAGGTCCCTTTCCCTGGGTCACAGAGCGAGATGGTGGTCCAGCCACGTCTAGATCCCGGGGTGGGGAGAGGAGGGAGCGGTGTTGGACCCACAAAGCACACCCCATGAGGCCGAGACTCAGACCGCGCCGTCCAGGGGACCCTACCTCGGCGTCGAACATCTGGTCCAGCGAGGGGCTGCTGCGCACCAGCCCGTCCACGAGCGCCAGCCACAGGCCCAGCGAGCCGTAATAGACGGTCTGCATGAGGACGATCTGCGACAGGATCAACAACGGGTCCCACACGTAGCTGCGGAACTGGCCCGCCATGCCGGCCCTCGGGGCCCGGCCGCCACCTGGGGCCTGGGTCAGCGCTGCCGCGCCATGGACCCAGGGCCGCCCTGGCACCTGCGAGGACACACGCCGGGCCTCAGCCAGCAGGCCGTCCCCATAGCAACACCGCCCCGCCCGGGAGGAGGGACGGGACTGAAGGGGCGAGCCCATTCCGGGAGGGGGGGTAGGGGCGGAGCGGACAGACCCATTCCCAGAGTGAGGGAAAATCCTGCCCATTCCAGCTGCTCGGCCCGCCCGTCCGCAGGCTCCTTCGGGGCTCACTCACCGGTGACCGACTCGACGGTCGAAGTGTCCGAGCGCGGCCCAGCCTCACCGGCTGGTTCCCCAAACAGCGGTGACAGACAGGACCATGGAGGAGAATCCCTACCGGCCTAGAGAGGCAAAGGTCCAACAACGACGGCGGCAGCAGCGGCGACGGCGTAGGAAGGAAGCGTTTCCGGGGACGGCGGTGGAGGGGGCGGAGCCTACAGTGCGCAGGCGTAGTGGGTGCAATCTTTGGCTCAGCCAACTCCTCCGGTGTACGGCCGCCGGGAAGGGAAGTGTGCACATGCGCAAGATGAAGGGTGAAGGCGAACGGAAGTGAGGCACAAGAGCGGTAGAGCTTGCGTGCCCTCTACAGGGGAATCTTGAAGAAAAGAGGGGCGACCAGAAGAGTAGGGAGAGGGTAGGCAAGAGCCAGGTCAAGAAGTTTAGGAATTTAGTCTATTAATTAATAGAACCTAAGTATAGGTTCTATTTTCTTTCTCCTAGTAAGAGTCTGGGATAACTTTAAATGAACCTGCTACTGGGTGCCAGGAAGGTTTGGACACGTACGACTGGGACAATCCCTGCCCTCTGACACAACCTGATTATTAGGAGGCAATGTAGTGGGTGCTTTATAACATAGGTATCCATTTATATTTATAGATACATATATATTCAAAATAGAAAAAAGTTCAGGTTCTGAAGTCATACCTGGAAGCACATTCTGACCCTGCCTGCCACAGTAACCGTTTTGTCTCCACCTTCTCCTGAGTCCACAGAGTGTACGCAGTCAGTAAATATTTGCTGAATGAGTCAAAACAGAGTAACAGCAAATTGATGAATCACTTTATTCCTGTCCCAGCCGACCCAAACCCCCCAACTTCATGGAGCCTAGATCCCCCTTCTCCAGAATGGAAAGAAGGGAAGTAACTGATTCCCGGGAAAGAATGTGGGTTTTAGAGCCAGCTCTACGAGCTGCGTGACGAGCAAGCCACTTCCTTCTTAAACCCCAGCTTCCCTGATTAGGAAATGAGGAGTTAGACAACATTAACGTTTGCCAACATTCAGTCTACCCTCCACTAATTAGTTCCCCCATTAAAAAAAACTTATCAAAGACACATGTAACTGCCAATCAAAACTCTGAATAGCATGTGATAATCATATTTATCACCTTGAGTTGATACTATTCCAGACAAAAGTAAAGAAAAGTGAGACTGTATCAAGAGTAAGTATGTGGTTTTCCTTATCGTTTAGAAATACCGTAAACAGTTCCCTTGAATTCCAGTTTGGAAGTCCTTAAGACCCAAAGATTTGAGGTGCTTTCCAGCTCAACCATTCTTTAAGGCGCCTCAATTTGAATCAACAAAAATATATTCAAATCCCTCTGGTCCACTGATGACCCATTTTCTGAAAAAACATCTTCTGTTTATCAAATACCTATGTGATCTTGTTTAATCCTCACGATCCGAGAAAGTGGGTATTACCCATCTTTTTTAAAGGTGAAGAAACAGAGGCCTAGAAAGGGAGTGCGACTCTACGTAGGTAAGGCAGCTCCTAAGAAACTGAGCAGGGATTTGAACCCAAGACACCACACTCCAAAACCCAAATAACCATCCCCAAAGCGGGGGTTGGGAAGAGCACGAAATAAGTGGTGGAGTAGGGAGGAGCTCAGGAAAAGTACTTCAGAGGTTTGACTCAGTTCCCGCAAGCAGCTTGGTCTTTCAGGTTCGGGAATGTTTGGCTCCTCGTGAGTCAGGCTCCCCCTCAAATCACAGTTGGGCCCTCTCCACCCATCTCCTCCCACAGATGGAAAGCCCTCCCTAGCCATTCTCCCGCAATGGAAAACGCAGGTAGCCTGAGGCGTTAGGGCACTGAAGAGCTGGAGTCTGACGTCATTCCTGGAGCCTAGAGCTTGCCTTGGGAAAGCCCCATGGGCCGGCATGACAGCCTGTTGCAGTTTCCTTTTACCTGTAGGATTTCAGCTCTTGAATTCCATCTTCCCAAGCTTGGGAAATGGAGCACCATTCTCTATCTTAATCTGGGTTACAACAAGGAAACCAAGAGCTGGGGAAAACCACAGTAACTCCCTTAGCCAAACTCCTTGGCCCATTTTGAGAATCTGACCACAGGAAGCCTAGAGAAGAAGAAGGATCACAAAGCCTGAACTAGGGCCCCAGTGACCTGCCATAAGACCTGGGGCAAGACCCGTCTTAGGATGCCAAAGTATAAAATGATGGAGGAGAACTTCCAAATGCAGTCCCTGGCCTTGTGCCATCTGAATCAGCTGAGGAACATATTATATTGTCCGATTCTCAGGCCTTGTTGCAAACCAAAATCTGAATCGCCAGAAGCAGAACGCAAAAATCTGGATGTATAAAGAGCTCCCCAAGTGATTCAGAGGTAGAGCCAACATTTGGTAATCACAGAACAAGATGATCTGTAATTGACCTCAAACGAAATCCTCTTCTAACAGAAAATTGCTCTGTGACCTTGCCATGTCCACGGCTCTCTTTAGGCCTCAGGGTTTTTTCCCATCTGTAATCTGAGGTCGTTGGACTAGAATAGCTGATCTCCAAGGGCCCTTCCCACGCTGCTGGGTTTGTGGTTCCAAACTTTTGAATGAAATTTTAAACTTCAGGTCAGAGACCCAATGACAAACAGCCACAAGCTGGGACAAACTGTCCTCCGGGTACAGAGAAGAAGAGTGCCTCTGGTTACTTGGTCACTTACGTCATTTCCACACCGAACTCCCACTGTGGGTTTATAAGGCCAATTCTTGTTGGGATCACGTTCCGCATAAATCCCTTGGGGGATGTCCTCATACAGGTCTGTGGGCTTTGAGCCCCACTTATATTCAAATCCTAGCCCCACTACTATCTTGCTAGGTGACCTTGGGGAAGCTACTTCATTTCTGACTCTCAGTCTCCTTCTCTATTAAAATGATGATAAGAATAGTACCCATGCTTTGGTTTGTCCTGAGGATCAAATATGTGCTCACGCTACTACTATCTGATAGGCAGTCATCATTAGGTAAACATTAGCAATATTAATTATTATTTCTTCCCTTGGAATGCGGGAGTGGTAACATCTGATCTCTCAGATTTATGGGGAAGATCAAAGTGGGTGTCAGATAGCGTGAGCCCAGTGCCTGGTATACAGTAGGAGTTCAGTAAATGCGGTGCCTTCATTTCTTAATCCCACCCCCGTGCAGGGTTCTCCAACTCCCTCTCTTTTCTCCTTTCCTCCTTCCCTAGGCCACCCACTCCTTCCCTAGGCCACCACGTGATCCCTTTCAGGGAATGCTTGATGAAAACACTTCAGGAGAGATACTCTCAGGGACAGGTTATGCAACTCTGCGCTCACACTTTTCGGAAACTCCATGTGGGAGGTTGCATTTGGCTGCCTGTCCTCTGCATGGGTTCTGGCCAGTGATTACCTCTCTACGAAGAGAGACTGGAGAGAAAGAAATCATCGTTGTCTGCTTTCCCTCTCAGACTAAGAACACTTTGTGACCCAGAGTATTTTTTTTTTAGAGAGAGAGTGGGAGCAGAGAGTGGAGGGGGGGTAAAAGGGGGAGGGGGAGAGAGAGACAGAATCTTAACCAGGCTTCATGCCCAATGCAGAGCCTGATGCAGGGCTTGATCTCATGACCCTGAGATCATGACCTGAGCCGGTATCAAGAATCGAACACTTAGCTGACTGAGCCACCCGGGGTAGGTTAAGGGCTGTATGTGCCTCTGAGGAACATTTGCTGAGTTACCCACTGTGAGCCAGACACTTATATGATCTCACTTGATTCTTACTAAACTTCCAAAACAAGCTTGGAAATTGTAGATACAAGTCATGGTCCCACTTAACAGATAAGGAAGCCAAGGCTCAGAGAAAGGACACCACTTACCCAAGGCCACACGGCCAGCGAGTGGTAGAGCTGGAATGCCACCCCAGGCCAACCTGACTCCACATGCTCCCTCTTCCTGAGGCATAGTAGGAAGTGCACTCAACAGTATAGTTCACACAGGGCTTTCAGCTACATGATCTTCCTGTCGTCCCAACACTCTGGGGAGGTAGGTGTATACATTTTCCCCATTTCACAGATGAGGAACCTGAAGCTCAAGGGTCAGCGCTTTTCTGAAATCATCTCTCTGTGAAGGGCGGATGCTGCCAGGGATACAAGCAGGTGGCTGGGCCTCCGGGGACATTGTTTCTCTCGCTTTCTCTTTTTAAAAGATTTTCTTTTTTCTTTTCTTTTCTTTTTTTTTTTTTTTT